>NC_061117.1:58229024-58295412 GCF_002878395.1 Capsicum annuum
TTTTTTTAGTAGTGCATGACTTGTTTGAATTCATAAAAATAATTTCAAACGAGACCTAACAGATATCATAGCTAGGAAGAATCCAACATCATCCATGATTGTGACGAGGTAGTAACTCTCGATCCAAATAAACCTTGCGCAGTGGAGTAAGATGAATGCTTCCTCATTTATTCTACGCTTAATTTTTATTTCGTCGTGCTCATCTCCATCAGAAGCTTAAACAATTTCATCACTACAATTCCTGTCCTTCGACTCATCGACTATCAATTTTTTCTTTTCTTAGATCTTTCAACTTGTACAGCTTTGTGTTTACTATCTCTACCCATTTTTTATGATCTAAGTACAAAAACAAGATTAATTATCATACTAAAAGGAATATCTAGTCGACCTAACAGTATATTAATAAGACAATAGCACAAGCATATGAATGTGGAATCAGAAAAGAAGAAAACTCTATCTAAAGCATCATTACTGTCAAGAACAATTAAAAATCAAATTCAGAAATTAAATAAAACCTAATCAACTGAAAGGTTTTTTAATAGAACAACAATAATTTATGATCAAACCACAAGAACATGTATCTAAAACATCATTAAATTGAAGAAAGATTTAAAAAAATCAGATTTTTGGACACACTAATCGATAAAAATTGCAAAAAAAAATTCGCCATGCAATCGACAACAATAATCAAAATCCATCAAGAATCAAATTAATATCAACTTTAAAATACATATTTTCAGTAAAATCAAGCCCCATTTTTCAGAAAAAAATTCATCTAAAATCAACTTAATCGACACAAATTGAAAATTAAAAAATGCAAAAAAATTCCATCAATATGGAGCACAAATTAATCGAAAGATAGAGAGAACTTATCTAAATTGAAAGGTGAAAGACCTTAGAGCTTTAGAGAAGACAAAAGTCGAAAATAGAGTATTGGGGAAGGGAAAGTAGGAAAGAAGAAGAGGGTTAAGGGAGAGTGAAGAGAAAGAAAATTAGTATAGGGTATTTTAAAGAAAATTGAGGGGTGAAAAGTATTTAAAAAGGACTTAAGAGGTGGCAATAGCTTTCTGGACTTTACAAATTGACACATACCCACACTTTTTTTATATTCTCTCCCAAATCCTAAAAAATAAATCAAAAAAACGTCTTTTTTCAACTAAATTATAAAAGTGTCTAAAATACCAAATCTTCTCAACTAAGAGGGGTTGTTTTAATCTTTTTGCTTTGAGGTTTTATTATAGAGACGAAAGTGGTTTCAATTTTGAAAGCTCAAAGTGCATAATTTATTTTCAAGTTTATTTTTATTCAAGTCGTACATGTTGGAAATATGCAACTTCAAACATTTAAAAAATGTTTGGTTATAATATCCCCCTCTTTATAACTTTTGACAAATATATGAAATACCATCGTATAATGGAATAAGTTCTATTCATCTGAAAAAGAAACATAACCTTCTCCCTCTTATTTTCTATACGTAAATGGCAATATTTCCTACTCTCAATTACAATATTTCTTGGACTTTTCAAAAATGTCATTCGGTGCATATCTGATCCTTTAAAAGTAGTGCATTTTTTAAATATCCAACATGGGTGCGACAATATTTTGAAGAGTCTGAGCAAATTAGCCCAATTGTAAAACGACACCATCTTTTAAATAATATTTTGAAATATAACTCTTGTGAATGGTTCTCTTAAGAGGTTGTAGCTCATTATGTGCTTTGTTGTAACTGTTGGGTTCAAGATGTATGTATGAATGGAAAATGAAGGGAAAAATAGTGGAGGGAGATAGAGTCACTAAAATAGAAAGTGTACTCTTTTAATGGAAAGTTTACTAATTCTCCCACATTGGTGGGAGAAGAGAACTTTTAAGTGTTTATAATAAGGAACACTTACTCCACTTAGATAGTGAGGCAAGAATAAGATGGTGCCTCGCACCATTGTCGTCGTCGCTCACTTGACTTTGACTTCGGCTTTGGATTTGGAAAATGATCGATTAAGAAGCTGTAGCTTGTTATTTGTCTTATTGTAACTATTGGGTTCAAGGTGTATGTATGAATGGAAAATGAAGGGAAATAGAGTCACTAAACTGGAAAGTGAACTCTTTTAATGAAAAGCTCACTTAGTCTCCCACCAAGGTGGGAGAAGGGAAATTTTAAGTGTTTATAATAAGGAACACTTAATCCACTTGGATAGTAAGGTAAGAACAAGGTGGTGCCTCACGTCGTCGTCGTCGTCGCTCGCTTGGCTTCGGCTTTGGATTTGAATTCAAAAAAATAATCGATGAGATCTATCTTTTAGATAATTTATTTAGAACTTGTTCATCCAAAGAATCTGATAGAAATATTTTTCTCTATGTGTGGGCGCATTTCGGACGCCATCCAAATGCATACGCAACGTATCTCGAAGAGATGCGAACCTTCGAGATAAAAGGTACACTATTTCACGCTGTTGGACAATTTGCACATGTACTTTGATAACCTGCGGGCGCAGGTGCAGTGCAATTACTTACTGGAATTCGAACAGTGTCAACTGTGATCGTAGATCAAGCACAGACCCAACACACTCGGCACAGGTGACGCTACTTTACTGAATAAGTATCTTTTGCTTAACTAATGCATCTTTTCTGAAAGGACACATAAAGGCTACCTGACATATTCCTCAGGTATTAATATGATTTTTTGATAGCATAAACACTCTTCTTTTTAACAAAAACTCTGTGTGATCATTAGCCGTTGAGTGAGTTCAACGATTCCAATAATTTGAGGTGCCGTTATTATCGAATTGAAGGCCATTTTATTCGGGGAGAAGATTCCATAACCTCAGGTACAGTGAGGGGAATTATTCCTTAAGGACACTCGTGAAGTTGGGGGACTTGGCCTTAAAATTCTGTTTCATCTTATTTTTGAAATAACAACATACTTTTTGGATAAATTATCTTTAATCTTATGTTGAACGTGTTGGGTTACTTCATAGGTGTTCTTGTCTGAGACTTGAACTTGTGTTGAAGTTGTTGTTTGCATTAATGCAGATTTGTGTACTCGAAAACATTAAAAATGACAATCTTAAGGAATATTTTTTCAAAATCTGTATTGCTTGATTTCTGGAGATTAAAGCTTTAAGCTTTCTACTCCATTTGAACTTAACTAGTGATTTGAAGACATAAAATCTTCATCACAAGTTAAAGATTACTCAGATGACGATTGGAAGTGATAAAAACCTCATCGCTAACCTAGAAACAAGAGGTGTTTAAAGTTTTTGTAACTATGTTAATAGTATTTTGATATACTAAAGTTATTGTCTTGTTGTGATGGAAAAATGACTACAAATAGTCAAGTGCATGATGGTGCAACAACGGTGGCATCAATTAGTATTACCACAACAAGTCGTACGAATGCTCTGCCAGCAATGGAACCAGCGGAGAAACCCATAAGTTCGTGGGTATTGACTGCAAAAGGTGGCAGCATAAAATGATTTTCTACCTTACAACTCTTTTTCTTCAAAGGTTCATATTTTAGGAACCTCCGGAGGTGCCCGAGGGAACCTCTGAACAAGAGAGATTTGTGATTATGGAGGCTTGGAAACACTCGAATTTTCTTTGCAGAAATTATATCTTGAGTGGTCTCCAAGATGATCTCTACAATGTGTATGGTGGAACAAATACAGTAAAAGAGTTATGGGGAGCGTTGGAATGAAAGTATAAGACAGAGGATGCAGGAACTAAAAAGTTCTTTGTTGCAAGATTCCTGGAATATAAAATGATAGACAACAAGTCTATTGTCTCCCAAGTGTAGAAACTGCAAGTGATCATCCATGATCTCCTTACGGAAGGTATGAATTTGACAAATACCTTTGTTGAACAATTTAAAAACCTTCTTAGTATTCACATAAACTTCATTGTATATTTAATCGTGAATGAAGAACTTCAAGTAGCATCAATAATAGAGAAGCTACCACCCATGTGGAAGGACTTCAAGAACTATTTGGAACACAAACATAAGGAGATGTTTGTCAAAGATCTAATCATTAGACTGTGATTAAAGAAGAGAATAAGGCTGCGGAAAGAAGGTCGAGAGGAATTCTACAATGAATAGAGCAAATATTATTGAAGATGACCACAACTCCAGAAAGCTGGACATGAAAGCAATTAGCTCAAGAAGAAATTCAAGAGAAAGTGCTTTAACTGTGGCAAGATTGGCACAAGTCTACGGATTGTCATACCCTAAAGAAAGGCAAGAAAAAAAACAAGCAATTATGGCTGAGTCCAAGAAAAAAGTGGACGATTTGTGTGCTATGCTGTTCGAATGCAACTTGGTGGAAAATCCTCGCGAATGATGGATGGATTCCGGTGTCACCCTCCATGTTTATGATAATAAGGAGTTATTTGCTGATTTTGCTCTAGCTCAAGAGGAATAAAAGATCTTCATGGCTAACTCCGCTACTGCAAAGGTAGAAGAAACAGGAAAAGTATGCTTGAAAATGACTTCAGGCAAAGTGTTGACACTCAACAATGTCCTGTATGTACTGGAGTTAAGAAAAATTTTGATTTTTGTATCACTTTTAGACAAGAACAGATTCAAATGTTTATTTGTTTTCAAAAAAATTATACTTAGTAAAGAAGAAGTGTATGTAGAAAAAGGCTACCTCAATGAGGGCCTATTCAAAATGAATGTAATGAATGTTGAAATCAATAAAAGTTCAGTTTCTTCTTACTTTCTTAAGTCTTATGATTTATGGCATGAACGATTAGGACATGTTAATTACAAAACACTACAAAAACTGATTAACTTGGAAGTTTTGTCAAACTTTCAGTACAAAAAATTAAAATGTCAAACGTGTGTAGAATCAAAGTATGCTAAGCATCCGTATAAGTCCGTTGAAAGGAATTTCAATCCCTTAGACTTAATCCATACTGACTTTTGTGATATGAAGTCAACACCATCTCGTGATGGAAAAAAGTATTTTATAACTTTCATTGACGATTACACTAGATATTGTTATGTCTATTTGCTAAATTGTAAGGATGAAGCAATAGATTCATTTAGGCAATATAAAGCTGAAGTTGAAATTAGTTAAAGAAAAAGATCAAAACTATAAGAAGTGATAGGGGTGGAGAATATGAATCTTCCTTTGCCGAAATATGTGTAGAGAACAGAATTGTCCATCAAACCACGGCCCCGTATTCACCTCAATCTAATGGAATTATGGAAAGAAAAAACCAAACTTTGAAGGAAATGATGAATGTCTTACTTATAATTTTAGGTTTGCCAAAAAACTTGTGGGGGGAACCTATCCTTACGGCTAACCAAATACTCAATATAGTGTCCCATAGTAAGACACAATCAATTCCATAAAAAAATGGAAAGGAAGGAAACCCAACTTGAAATATTTCAAAGTAGGGGGGGTGTCTAGCGAAGGTTCAAGTTCAAATGCCTAAAAAGTAAGGATAGGACCTAAGACGGTGGACTGTGTGTTCATAGGATATGATAAAAGTAGAAAAGCATGTCGGTTTTTAGTTCATAAATCCGAACAATCGGATATCAATGAAAATACGATAATTGAATCAGATAATGTTGAATTCTTTAAACACATTTAATCATATAAAACTAGACATGAGCAATCTAGTGGGGGTTCTAAACGGCCTCAAAACCAAGTGAGGAGGCTGTACATAATGATGAGAATCAAAGACGTAGTACACATCAAAGAATGTCAATTTTGTTTGGATCAAATTTTGTAACGTTTCTGTAATAAAATAGGCTCAAATATTTAAAAAAGTGATGGCGTCTTCGGACTCATCCTTTTGGAAAGAGGCAGCCGATAGTGATATTGATTCAATCTTAAGAAACTATATGTGGGAGTTGGTTGATCTTCCTCCAGGAAATAAACCTTTAGGTTCTAAATGGATCTTCCAAAGGAAAATGAAAGCGGATGGTACTATTGACAAATACAAGGCAAGACTTGTAGTAAAAGGCTTCAAACATAAAGAAGGACTTGATTACTTTGATACATACTCGCCAGTAACAAGGATAACATCGATTCAAATGTTAATTGCCTTGGTGGCGGTATATGATCTTGAAATCCATCAAATAGATATGAAAACAGCATTCCTAAATGGAGAATTAGAGGAAGAAATTTACATAGAACAACCTAAGGATTTTGTGGTTCTAGGAAAAGAGAATAAGGTGTGTAAACTTGTTAAGTCGTTGTATGGACTAAAGCAAGAACCTAAATAATTACAACAAAGTTTGACTAAACTATGTTGACAAACGGATTCAGGATAAATGAATGTGATAAATGTGTTTACATTAAAGACACTCCAAATCACCAAGTCATTATTTTTTTATATGTGGATGATATGTTGATCATCAGTAGAGACATTTCTAACATAAATGCAATGAAACGTATGCTCGAGAGCAAGTTCGATATGAAAGACCTTGGAGTTGTGGATGTGATCTTAGGAATAAGAATACACAAACTCCACAAGGGTTGGCATTGTCACAGTCTCATTATATTGAAAAGGTACTTGACAAATTCAAGTATATGGAATTTGGTATTGCCAAAACTCCATTGGATGTGAGCTTTGCACTTCGAAAGAATGAACTCCATTGGAGTATGCAAGAGTATTGGGATGTTTAATGTATATAATGAACTGTACACGACTAGACATAGCATGCACTATTAGTAAGTTGAGTCGGTACACGAGTAATCCCTATAAAACTCATTAGATGGCAATGAAAAGAGTTTTGGGGTATCTTAAATGCGCTCAAGACTATGCTTTGTATTATAATAAATATCCCGTGGTACTTGAACGATATAGTGATGAAAATCGGATTACCGGATCGAATGAAGTAAAATCCACGAGTGGATATGTATTCATTATCGGTCGAGGAGCGGTCTCTTGAAAATCATCCAAACAAACATTTATTGCTCGCTCTATAACGGAATCTGAATTTATTGTATTGGATAAAGCCGATGAAGAAGCAGAATGGCTCTGAAATTTCTTGGAAGATATTCTTTATTGGCCCAAACCAGTAGCACTAGTATGTGTACACTGTGATAGCCAAGCGATAATAGGTAGGGCAGGGAGCATGATGTATAACGGTAAATCTTATTATATATGATGAAGATATAATACTGTTAGAGAATTTCTCTCTAGTGGAGCTATCACTGTTGACTATGTAAAGTCATATGATAATGTAGCGGATCCACTTACAAAAGACCTGTCTAGAAAAGGAGTTGAAAGGACATCCAAGGTAATGGGTTTAAGGCCTAGGACAAGTCAGCATGGCGTTAACTCTACCTAGCAGACTGGAGATCCCAAGATCTAGGTTCAAAGAGATCAAACAAAGTTGTGTCTGACAGGTTCAGCATTGTCATTATACCCAACCCATTCTCATGATGTAGACAATGAAAAGATAGTCATTCCCCATTCATGTGAGGGATTGTTGGGTTCAATGTGTATGTATGAATGGAAAATGAAGAAAAAAATAGTGGAGGGAAATAGAGTCACTAAAATGGAAAGTGTACTCTTTTAATGAAAAGTTCACTAATTCTCCCACATTGATGGGAGAAGGAACTTTTAAGTGTTTATAATAAGAAACGCTTACTCCACTTGGATAGTAAGGCAAGAACAAGGTGGTGTCTCGCGCCGTCATCGTCGCTGCTCGCTCGGCTTCGGCTTCGGCTTCGGCTTCGAATTTGAAAAATGATCGATGAGATCTATTTTTTAGATAATTTATTTGAAACTTGTTCATCCAAAGAATCTGATAGAAATATTTTTCTCCATGTGCGGGCGCATTTCAGACGCCATGCAAATGCATACGCAATGCATCTCGAAGGGATATGACCCGTCAAGGTAAAAGGCACATTATTTCACGTTGTTAGGCGATTTGTGCGTGCACTTTGATAACTTGTGGGCACAGGTGCAGCGCAGGTACTTACTGGATTCGTACAGTGTCACCTGCGGCCGCAGATCAGGCGCAGACCCAGCACAGACTCGGCACAAGTGACGCGACTGTACTGAATAGGTGTCTTTTGCCTAAACTAATGCATCCTTTATGAAAGGACACATAAAGGCTATAAATACCTGACGTATTCCTCAGGAACTAACATAATTTTTTGACAGCATTAACACTCTTCTTTTCAACAAAAACTCTGTGTGATCATTAGTCGTTGAGTGAGTTCGACAAATCCAATAATTTGACGTACCGCTATTGTCGGATTGAAGGTCATTTTATCCTGGGAGGAAGATTTCATAACCTCGGGTACAGTGACGGGAGCTATTCCTTAAGGACACTCTGTGAAGTCGGGGGACTTGGCCTTAAAATTCTGTTTCATCTTATTTCTTAAATTAGAACATACTTCTTGGATAGATTATCTTTAATCTTATGTTGAAGGTGTTGTGTAACTTCATAGGTGTTTTTGTCTGGGATTTGAACTTGTGTTGAAGTTGTTGTTTGCCTAAATACATATTTGTGTATCGGAAAACATTGAAAATAACAGTAACTCATGGAAAGGAGTCAATATGTAGAAATATTTTCAGTTTACCCCAATATGGATAAATTAATTTATACATTTATCTAAACAATATATCTATCATGTGTAAAAAGCTATAATAGTGTATTATAATGCATTTGTCTTCTATAAAAATGTATAAACCTCACTAGATATAAAGTCAAACTTGCCTTATGATTTTCAATTGCAGTTCTGGTTCTAAATCAGTTAAACCTCCTTAGACTATTTACAACAAGTCTTAGCTAAAACTCACTCCAAATGTTTCACAAAAATCAAATTCGAAATTCACAATAGATTATTTATTTAAATTTGTGTTCTATATAAAGTGGCAAGGGTGAGCGCAGTTCTTTCTGGGTTTTCTGTCAGCCTTTCTCCCTTTTTTTTACACACTGTACGACAAGAGTCAAAAAAACAAACAGAATCTAAACTATAATGATGAGGTCATTTTTTGGTCCATTCTCTTGCTTCTTCCCGCCATAGTGTTAGGCAAATGCACATGTCATCCCGACGACGATGAAGAAAAAGGCGAAACCAAGACACTCTACTATAAACTGGGAGCTATCTCTTCCATTCTAGTTGCCAGTGCTCTTGGGGTTTGAATTCCGGTATTGGGCAAGGCAATTTCTGCCTTAAGCCCCGAAAGGAATTTTTTCTCCATCATCAAAGCTTTCGCGGCTGGCGTGATCCTATCAAGGGGGTTTATACATGTACTCCCCGATGCATTTGATAAATTAACATCGCCATATTTGAAAGAGCTCCCGTGGAAAAAGTTTTCTTTCGGTGGATTTGTCGCAATGGTTTCTGCAATGGGCACTCTGATGGTGGATACTTATGCAACTTCTTATTATAACAAGAGATCTATGAAAAGTGGATTGGTGGCTCAGTCCGGAGATGAAGTAGGAGTTATTCATGCTCATTCTCATGGCCATGTTCATAGTGCAGCACCAATAATGGGTGAATCTGTATCCGAGCTCCTTCGTTATCGTGTTATCTCTCAAGCAGGGGTGGACCCACGGTGTAGCCGGGGTTCACCCGAACCCCCTTGGCAAAAAATTACCTTATATATATAAGGTAGAAAATCAGTATTTATGTACATATATTAAATTTGAACCACCTAAAACAAGATTGTTGGATAGCTCAGTGGTTTTAAGTCCACTTCTTGTGTTGCTCCTTCGGTCCCTATGTTGCAGGTTTGATTCTTAGTAGTGGTGCAGGCTGCATTTTTTTTAATATCTGTTTTGTACAGCTTTAGTAGTTTTCCTGTAGCTATAATTAATATTAAAAAAAAATGCATGTTCGGATGTTTTGTACAACTTTGTAAAGGGTGAACTTTTTGTTTTATTTATTAATTACTCTTATTTAAGTTTGAGTATTTTATATCTATAGACTATATACTATTACATCCCTTGAAATTATATTTTGTTGACGTATTCACACTTTTATATTTTTATTTTTTCGAACTCTCTGAAGAAAATTTTTAGATCCGCCACTGCTCCCAAGTAAGAAATTTACATACATCACTATGATCTCTTGTAATAAGTTGCTTGTCATTTAATTTATGTAACTAAGTAGCCATTTGGCCATGAAAATTACTTTTTTCCGGAGTTGGAGTTGGAGTTGAAGATGAAGTTGGAGTTGGACTTGTGTTTGACCATGAAAATTACTTTTGAAAAATCTTTTTTAAATATGATTTTATGTCCTTAACTTTTAAAAATTATCAAAATCACTCAACTATTAATTTACCTACTAACATACAACCAAATGTTGAGAAAATAATTTATATGTCTTCAATTGATAAAATAATTAACAACAAACTAATTATTATGATTGTTATTCTTCTAAAATTTAAATAAAAATATCACAAGCACGAGTTAAATAAGTTTATCTAACCATAATCGATTGAATAGAGTAAATATATTTTGATAAATATGATTGATGGATATAAATATATTTTATATATTCTTAAATTTGTTGATGAAAATTCTTAATTACTTTCACTTGAATTACTTATTTTATTGAATTTGGTCTTTTTAAAAAAATTTACGGATGAATTATTTCTGAATCGATTAGTGCTAATTTTTTGCTTTTTCTTTATTGATGGTATTGATTTTCCTTGAATATTATTGTATCGTAAATATGGATCATTACGTTATGTTTGATATGAACTTTATTGACCACTTTTTAATAATTTATTAAAATCATAATAGTCATTATTTGTCATATACAGAAAATTAGAATGGCAAGAAAAAATTATTAAATTTCTCACTTTTAAATAACATATGGTACTAGGCCTTATAAATCTATAATATAGTTCATTCAAAACAAAGTTGATATATTTTCGCCATAGATTTTTATTTATTATTTTTTACTTCACGTTAGTAAATTTTGGTTAAAAAAAGAAAAAGAGATTAAAATATCTGTAACAATTAAAAAAGATATTGTACTATAGAAAACAAATAATAATTTTTTTCTTGATGGTTGGTTGTATTTATAAAAAGTGTTTATGTAAAAATTTAAAAATTGAGATTATATGTAATAATAATGAAAGTTGAAAATAAGAGTGAAAAATTGTGAAAACAATAAAAAATTATTTTCACTTTTTGGAATCCAACTCCAAGATAATTTTTTGAATTTTCATGACCAAACACCACAATTTTTGAAAAAGTGAAAAAGGTAAAAAAAACATCGGAAAAAAAGAAAGAAAAAATTATGGCCAAACGGGCCCTAAGTATTACTATAGTTACATATAGTAAATGATTTGATGAGGTAAATACTCTTATTTTTATACTAAATCCGGTAATGATTATTTTAAGAAATCCAACGATTCATGTTATTTTTTAAAAGGAATTTCTGTTACATTGGAATGATCAATAAGAAGGATTCGGCTCCTCTCCATTTCCACTCTCTTCATTTTCCTCAAGTTTCTATCTTGATTGTTGACATATGGCATACCTCAAATTGAATGGTTAATATTTAATTATTCTAAAATACAGCTCTAACTATAGTTTAAATAATAAATACACTATATATTTAGTTTAGAAAAATATTGTGATCCCATATTCTTAGCAACATGTTCATAAATAAAGCGACCAAAAATTCTCTTCTTACCCTTTTTTCCTATGCAGGAATTTCATCTTTTAATTTCTTTGTCAATTGATTTTTTTTATTATCTTTTTTTTTTTTGAAACTTTTTGTTTAACAATTAGCTATTTTATTTTTCTTTAAAGTAAGTGAAATAAAGTAGGAGAAATAATCGATTTTTATATTTTAGATTAATTTTTATCACCTTTTTGGAACTTTTTCTTACAAATTAGATATTTTAGTTTCTTTAAAATAGGAAGCAAATGAGAGAAATCTCTCATATTCTAAATTAATTTTTGTATTGTTTTCTTTTGTTTTTCTTGAAACTTTTTCTTTAACAATTATCTATTTTATTTTCTTCAAAATAGGTGAAATAAAATAGGGGGAACATAGGTGAAATAAAATAGGAGAAGTATCGGCTCCCCTATTTTATTTCGCCTATTTTAAAGAAAATAAAATAGCTAGTAATTATTAAAAAGAAAGTTTCCAAAATGCAATAAAAAGGTTAATTTAAATAGAAATTAAAGGACCATGTGTATGCAAACAAAATTAGAAAGAAAGGAATTTTTGTTGCTACATTTATGGACAATATAATATGTTGCTAAGATTATGGGATTACAATAATTTTTAAAACTAAATATATATATATAATGTATTTATTATCTAAATCATGGTTAGAGATTTACTTTAGAACAATTAAATCTTATCCATTGAATTTAAACTATGTCATATGTCATCAATCAGGATAGGAACTTAGGAAAAATGGAGAGAAGTCGGATCCAATCAAGAAAGGGAAACGAATGCCTTTTTATTAAGAATAGAACCTACCCACTTAGGGTATGTTTGGTAAAGTGTATAAGAATAATGCAAAATATGATATATTGATAATGTTTATATTAGTAATGCTTGCATTTTTCTAATACAGTATTTGATTTGGTGTATTAAAAGTAATAGACATTACAAAAATTCTAATAAAAAATATTTTTTTAGAAAAATACCCTCCATAAATATTGGAAAGGATGTAGAAAAGATATTGAGTAATAATTGTGACTTTAACTATGCTAATGTGTGCATTAGAATCTATTGCATAACTAATATCATGGATTTTAATATATTAGTAATACATTCCTTAAAATCAAATACAATGTATAACTAACGCAACCATTAGTAATACATAGAGTGAAAAATTGTACAAACAATGTATTAATAATACACAAAGCTAATGTTTGGATTATTCTTTTAAATATACTCTCCCAAGTGATCCCTTATTTTCAGAGATTCATTATTCAGTAACGTAAAATAATATTCCATCGTTTCGATTTGTTTGACCTGTTTTAACTTGTCACATAGTTTAATAAAGTAAAAATACTTTTGAATCTTGTGTTTTAAATTTAAAATATGTCAAATGTATCAAAATGTCCTTTAATTTTATGCTCGTAAATATGCAATGTGGAAAGTTAAACTTAAAGTTGCTAAAATAAAAAATGATCATTCTTTTTTAAATGAATTAAAGGAAAAAGTAGATCAAACAGGTTGAAACCAATGGAGCATCTATCTTCTCTATAGGTGCACTTTGTATCTTCAAATTGAAAATTCTCAACTTTAAATCTTTAAAATGTCTTGGTTCTCATCTATTGGGATTAATAATAATTATTGAGAAACCTAAGGTTCAATGTTGACTTTCCCCCCTCAATTTTATATTTTATATACTAGATAATGAAGGGCTCGTTTTACGGGTCCAATATTACAATTTTAAATGTATTATCGGTATTTAGTTAGTTTATCAAAAAAAGGTAATAGAGATAATACTTTAAAAAAGCTAATTTTTTATTTTTATAAAATCAAATAATAGCTTACAACTTATTTAAATTTCCTCATTAAAATTAAATATAATATGCTTCAATGCTTATTTTAACATCAGGTCAAACAAATTTTCTTAAATTAAGCAATTAATTTTAATATTTTTAATTTTAGTTAAAATTATACAAGCGGATAATTTAAAATAGTCAGTATATTAAAATTTTTTTATAAAATCTTATGAGCAATATTTTTATAAAATATGGTTCTTTTACCTAATATACTATATAAATAAAAGTAGATAGTGTATTTATATTAAGGAGATAAGAGATTGTTCTTATCCATATAAATAAATAAATAAATATATATATATATATATATATATATATTATATATTCATTTTCATAATAAAATAACATAAAAATACTGAAGATATGTTATTGATAGTTGAAAATTATCTATAAAAAAAGAGCACAAATCAAATTAATATTGGTGGATTTAAAATTTTATTAAAGTGATTAAAAAATATATGTTGTTTAATATTAGTTTAAAGTTATTTTACATGCAGATTAATTTATCTATTATATCGTACCTTCTTCATTCCTTTTATTTGTTCTATTTGGGTCAGACACACACCTTAATCTCTTGCTCCTATAAAATTAAAAGTATTTTTACTAATATATCCCTAGTTAAATTTTATACCTCTTTTCAAATTAATAATGATTACATTTATTGAACAAAGGCATTATATAAAGATTTTGTTCAAATTATTCTTAAAAGATTAAAGGAGCAAATATTTAGAAATATAAGCACAACCCAAATAGAGCAAATAAAGAGGAATGAATGGAGCATTATATATCTTATTTTTATGATTACAAATCTCAATTTTTGTGAAAACTTACATATAAATATATTTATATAATATAGTAAAAGTTCTTTACACTGACTATTTAATATACTTCAATCTTTTTAAAATTTTATCCTTTAAAGATCTGTTTTGAAGTTATATCATATAAATAATATTCTAAATTTTTTATGAAATGATAATTTTGCTCTTGATTGTCCTTCAACACACTTTTCTATAGTATAATATAATATAATAATGATTGTGGCATTAAAAAAAAGTTGAAGATTTTTTTGTTTTGAGAAATGGTGGATGTTTCCAAAAATACTTTGAAGAAGAAAGGATATTTTTGGAGTGAGTTTAATGAATGCTGAAAAGATGATTTATCCTTGGTCGTCCTTGAACTCGTCTTTCTATATAAACTAGATAATGAAGGGCCCGTCGACGGGCCCAATATTATAATTTTAAATATATTTGTTTCTATTTAATTAGCTTTTAAAAAACCAATTATTATTATTTTTGAATAAACACAATAGAAAATGTAAAGGGAAATCACATAATATAATAAAATATAACTTTTTATTTTTATAAAATCAAATAATATCTTACAACTTATTTAAGTTTTCATAATTAACATTAAAATATCATATACTCTAATGCTTATTTTAACATTAGGTCAAATACATTATTTTAGATTAAACAACTAGTTTTAATATTTTTCTTTTTCTACTTTATTTAAAAATTATACAAGATAATGGATTAAAATTATAAAAATCTATTTATTAACATTTTCTATAAAATCGTACGAAGCAATAAAAAATCCTAATTCATACATAAATTGATTTTACCTACATTTAAATTCATTTTAGAGGTGTTTAACAAACGAAAATGAGAACTTACTGGATGAACGTTTTAATGAATCACAATGTTAAAGAATTTTCGTTTGTGTCTTGTTTTATATACATAAAAAAAAATAGAAACTAATTTAATATAGTAAGCAAGAAATTTCTTTTAAAGTGATTTGTCTGGCTGATGAGGAAATTTACTACCTCAAATAAAGAGAATAAAAAGAATTAACAAAAGTTAACACGATATATATTGTAATAATTTAACATAGGGTAGTTAATATTACACTTTAAATAAGTTTTTTAAAATAATTTTAACAGGTGATTAGTACATAATTATGTTTTCATAAATTATATGTACCGTAAATCTTTGTGATGATATGTATTATGTGAAGTTTTGAAATTATGGAGGAATTGCTTATTGTATTTGATAGATAAGTATTTAATATTTATGAGTATTTTTATTATTTTACTATAATATAGTAATAGTTACCTTATGCAATTAAATGTGTAGCCAAAATTAATTTCATATTTTTATCTTTTATGAAACACATGTGAGTATTTGCACGTCCTCCTATAAACTACGTCTCCCATTATTTCAGTTTATATCATTTTTTTAGACTCTAATTTAAAATATATGGAAAAAATTTACAATGTTTCAGATTATCTTTAAATAAATAAATTTTAAATAGAATAGCAGACCTTTGTGAACTTTTTGACAGATAAATGAAATTCAAATGACTATAATATTGATAATATTATAAAATACTAACCAAATAAAAATGTCAAATCTTTTTAAGAACCGATTAAAATGAAAAATATATTATTTTAATTGAGACATGGGATGTATTAAAATAGACATTCTGATATAATGCATTTAATTTTTTTAACCATATATTAAAATAAACTTATAGTTCGGGACTTGAGGTATGTGGGATCCATGTGAAAGATGAAATGACCATTATATCTATTTTTCATTTAAAATAGAGTTATAGTGGCTCCACATAAATATTATATTAATTAAACATAAATTAATTATCAATAATTTTAGGCAAAAATAATAATAAATGTTATACTCAAAAGTAACTTGTTTATTCCGTGGATTTAGTTACGATGAGATAAAACTCGACCGAACACCACGATTGAAGAAAATATTTAAATGGAACAAACTTCAAATATAATTTCTCATTAAATTTAAAATTATTTTTCCATTTTATTCAAGTATATTATTTAAATTTATATTTAATAAAAAGATTATGACATAAATTCCCATATATCATAAAATAAATTACTTTTTAAGGTTTAATAAATTATATTTTAAAATTGTTTTAGATGTGAGAAAGTTCAACTTGAAATTTTTTTTGAATGATGTGAACTGTGGATAGATGAATGTCTTGTAGATGTTTGTTACTCTCTCAATTTTTTTTTTTTAAAAAACAAACTATTTTCCATTTTAATTTAAAAAAAAAAGGATGAACTTTTTTTTTATGACAATACTTTAATTTCAACTTTTCACATGTCATGTTTAGAACCACAAGATAAAGAACATTTTGGTACATTTGACATAACTTTAATTCATGACCATAAGATACAATTTTATTTTTATTTTCTTATACGCCGTGTCAAGTTAAAATAGATCATTCATTTTGAAACGAAGAAAATAATATATATTTTTTATTTTTTTATTACTCTACTAAATAATTTACACCAATAATAAAAATTCATGTAAAAATAAATTTAAAAGAAAAAGAACTGAGTATCAAAAAAATAAGAAAATGACAAAAAAGGAAATGATTATAAAAGAAAAATAGGAAAGAAAAAAGAAAGAGCCACGTGAGCAACATGAAAGGATAAAAAGTTTGTAACTACCAAAACTTTTCATCATCCTTTATATATAAGTATATATAATAAAAAAAAAATAGTAGAATATATATATATATATATATAGAGAGAGAGAGAGAGAGGGAGAGAGATCATAGTTGTCTAGATGTTTCTATAGAATTATAGGTGCACAAAATATCAAAAATGTCATTATGCTAGCTTTGAAATTACAATAATGCCATTGGTCGTCCTCCAACTCACTCTTCTATATAACTAGATAATTTTAAGGCCCGTAAATGGGCCCAATATAACTAATTACAAATGTTAGATTTATTTTGTATATACAAAAAAGTTTAACTCTTCGCTATTATTTTGCTTATTAAACAAAAATTTAAACATTATTGACAAAAATATGATATTGCATTTTGACCAATATTCTATTGGTACTAATCAATGTTTTAAAAATAAGCAAACAATGCGCTTTTTTGAATGACAAGAATGCTCTTGGTCATCCCACTTACTCACACTTCAATATGAAACAATCTAAGATTTTAAGATAGATAAATTCTAAGATAATCTCTTAATAGCTGAAAAATTACTCATGAAAATGGAATACCAAAAATAGGTATTAAATAAGTTTATGTCGTATAAATTGATAATATAAAGAAATGTTATAGTTTTAAGATTTATTTATCATTGTAGTGTATAATTTATGCTATGCTTTTAAAATTATCATTCAATAGCTGAAAGTTTTTAAATTTGAAATTGAGTATTTCTCTGTTTCAATTTTTTTGTTTGATTTTGATTTGATACTAAGTTTAAGAAAGTAAAAAATAATTTTCAATCTTATGTCTTAAATTAATAACATGTAGAATGTGTCAAAATCTATTTTAATCTTGTGGTGTTAAATATGACATGTGAAAAGTTATAATTCAATAGTTTAAAGAAAAAAAAGAGACAATTTTTGGAAATAAATTTAAACAAAAAGTAAGACAAATAAATTGAACATATAGACTATTATTTAAATATTTATAATTTTTTTTATTATTTTATTTCACTTGTAGAGTAATTAAATGTATAAATAACAACTAATTCTATATTTTATGTGATCCATATGAGATATTATATCAATTGAGATGTGATTGACATCACAAAATATAGCTTGACTTTTTTGTCATTAAAAATCTATGGCTAAGCTTTGATGCCTAAAATATAAGTAAGTAAGATAGAACTTTTTTTAAAATTACAAATATACCCTTGGTCGTCCCACTCTTCACTCTTCTATATAATACTAGATAATGAAGGCCATTTTACGGGCCCAATATTATAGTTTAAATATATTTATTGATATTTAATGAATTTATTAAAAAAATAAATTAATAGTTTTAAATAAAATGATAGAAAATGATAATAAAGATCACACTTTAAAAAAACTATAGTTTTTTTATTTTTATAAAATCAAATAATAGCTTACAACTTATTTAAATTAATTTAAATTATTCTAATTAAAATAAAAAATATACTTCAATGGTTATTTTAACATCAGGTCAAACATATTTTCTCAAATTAAATAACTAATTTTAATGTTTTTAATTTTAATTTTATTTTAAAATTATATAAGAGGATAAATTAAAATTATAAGTGTTAATATATTAACATTTTTTATAAAATCTTAGGAGCAATATTTTATTAAAATATGATGTTTTCACCTAATATACTATTTAAATAAAATTAAATAGCATATTTATATTAAGGACATAAGAGATTGTTCTTATCTATATAAATATATCATACATTCATTTTCATAGTGAAATAATATAAAATAACTAAAGATACATTATTGATAGTTGAAAATTATCTATAAAAAAAATAGAGCACAAATCAAATGAATATTGATGGAGTTAATTTTTTTTAATAAAGATATTATAAAAATATATTATTTATTGTTAGTTTAAAGTTATTTTACCTGCAGGTTAATTTATCTATTACTCCCTCCGTTTCATAATAAATGAATTATTGGATTTTGGCACACAGATTAAGAAAAAATCATTAAGGACATAAATTTAACACAACTTTTCATTTTTACCCCCCCCCCCTCCCCTCAAAAAAAGCTGACCTTGTAATACATTTTCAAAAGTTAATTGGTTGTTAAATCATAAGGGTATATTTGGAAAAAAATTCAATAATTCACTTATTTTGAAACACCAATAAATACCCCAACAATTCACTTATTCCAAAACGGAGGGAGTATATTGTACTCTCTTCATTCCTTTTTATTTGCTCTATTTGGGTTGGACACACACCTTAATTTCTTACTCCTATAAAGTTAAAAGTAATTTCACTAATATACTCCTATTTAAATTTTATACCTCTTTCCAAATCAATAATGACTATATTTGTTGAACAAGAGCATAATAGAAACATTTTGTTCAAACTATTCTTGAAGGATTAAAATAGCAAATATTTAGGAATATAAGCCCAACCCAAATGAACCAAATAAAAAGAAATGAATCGAGTATTATATATTTTATTTTAAAATTACAAATCTCAATTTTTATGAAAGCTTGCATATAATTATATATATATAATATAGTAAAAGCTCTTTACTTTGATTATTTACTGTACTTCAATTTTTTTAAGAAAATTTTTCTTTTAAATATCTAATTTGCAAGTTGACATGCACATCAATTGTGATTACACCTACAATTCAAAAGTAAATATAAAAATTGTGTGTTCGAAGCCTAATATGAATACTATATATATAATTATTTTTCATTTCTAGTAAAATATTAATAGACTTATTTAATGATATTTTTATAAACTTATTTGATAATGAATAGAAAATATCTTTAAATAGGTTAACAATTTTAAATTCTAACCTCACCAAATTCATGCGTGATAGTATTTTTTTGAGCAAAAAAATTAAAATATTAAAAGTTTGGAGTATTAAAATTTTTGACGGAGTCTGAATTTTCACTTAGAAAATTTAAAATATAAAAAAATAAATATATGAAGAAAAAAATTCAACATTTATCACATAAAAATATAAAATAATTTTAGCTCTATATAAAAAATCTAGTATTTCGTAAAAGGAGATTCTTGAGCAAAAATTAAAATATTAAAAGCTTGGAGTATTAAAAATTTTGGCGAAGTCATAATTTTTACTTAAAAAAGTTTAAAATATATGAAAATAAATATATGAAGAAAAAAATTCAACATTTACCATATAAAAATATAAAATAATCTTAGATATAAATAGTCTAGTATTTCGTGGAAGGAGATTTTTAAGCAAAAAATTAAAATATTAAAAGTTTGGAGTATTAAAAATTTTGACGGAGTCAGAATTTTCACTTAGAAAGTTTAAAATATAAGAAAATAAATATATGAAGAAAAAATTCAGCATTTCCCACATAAAAATATAAAATAATTTTAGTTATCTATAAATAATCTAATATTTTGTGAAAGAAGATTCATATTATAAATTTAAATTTATTTAAAATAGTACATGTGACATCACTTTCAAAAAGTTAGTTTAAGAGATCATGTATTTACCAAAAAAGTTTTGAAAATTCTTTAACTTTTATGCAGTGTAGAAAATAATAAAAGACAAATAAAAGGATAATATTTTAAGAGAAAATTTTTTAGTTGGTAAGGCAATTGGAATGTAATTTAGACTACCAAAAAGTTATCTTCTCTCTAAAAAGAAAAGTTTTTTAGTTGGTAAGACATAGTTAGAATGTAACTAAGGACTATCAAAAAGTTACTTTCCCTCTTATATATAGTAAAATATAAATAAATATACTAATAACTAGATGATGTATCTCGTGCAATGCACAGGCCTAATTTTTTGGTTTAATAATATTTTATGATTTTCTGCCGATTAAACATTTTATAAACCTTTTAAAATGAAAAAAAAAATATAATATGCCTTTAGTGTTATGAGAAAAAAGATATAACGACCTAAAAATTTGATGAAATATGTAAAATTTGAGATTTTGTGTGATTTGACTGTCTTACCCCTCCCCGAAGTTGCATTAGGATATTTCTAGGATGTGGGAGTGATTGACATGATTTTCGACGCATTTTAGTATCATTTATGCAATATTGTGAGTTTTGATGGCTTAAAGAGCTTTATTTGGGACTTATAAGGATATCTTTTGATCCGTGCGACGGATGACCAAACGAACTGCGCCAGCAGCTCCGTAATATCGATTTTAGGCAAGGGAGACCTTTGGTTCGGGTCCCGATGCACCCGAGCTCATTTCGACCTATTGATCGAAAAATTGGAAAATTAGAAATATGGGTATGGGACCTATATTTGATCGAAATCACCTTGGATGGAAAATTGGACTATGCCAGTAGATCCAGAATGTCGATTTTAGGGTGTTAGCATGTTTGGTACGATTTTATGGGTTTTAAATCTCATTTCAACTCTCGATTTGAAAAATTATAATTTCGAGGTTTGGGGGTCAACTTTATGAAAACGATATTTTTTTGAAAAATTTGATATCGCCAAAACGTCTGGAGCATCGAATTTAGTATGGTTGCATAGTTCGTTTGCATGTATCGAACCCCGAACGAATCTCGGGCACCCCATTGAAGTCCGAATTGAGTTTTTTTTTTAAAACAGTTTTTTTTACAGCAGTGCAGAAAAATCTGCACTATAAATAGTTTGGGAGTTAACCTTAAATAGTTAAACCTTAAATAGTTTGGGAGTTAAACCTTAAATAGTTTGGGAGTTTAAAAGTGAAGTGTGTGGGAGATTGGGAAGCTAAATCAACACTCATTTCTTGGTTTTATTACGGATTTAAAGTAAAAATTCATCCCTTTTCTTAGTAATCTCTTGATAAATTCCTCAAAACCTTCAAAAAATCTTAAGGCATGATTTTAAACCCAAATTTCACTTCTTTTCACTTGAATAATATTTTTATCTTATAATTATTAGTTTTTCATCAATTTAACCTTTAAAACAACTCCGATTCTTGATTTTAACCCGGATTTCAAAGATTTTTACCCGGTAAAGCTCAAAAATAATTTTTTTCGATTTGAATTCCACTTTTGACTCGATTTAACTTGGGTTTCCAGTTGTAGGTTCCTAAAAATATGGGGAACATGTTTTTAAAATAAAGTTTTGATTTTGCCCTTCTTTTTTAGAAATCCGTTTGGGGGGTCCGTTTTGATCTCTAATCAAAAGTAGTCAATATGGGTGTCATTGATTTTGTCTTAATGCATAGATTTCATATTTGATATTTTTAGTGGAGTTCAAGGTTGTTCGTGAAAAGTAAGATCGCGGGTTCAAGTGTAGCAGACTGGTTTCTACTTTTGAGGTACATTATGACATAACTCTTCAGACTGGGATGGATAGTAAATGATGGTACAAAATGCATGTTAAGAGTGGGAACTAATCATGAAAAATGGCTATCTATGTGTTGTGCCCATGTGTGGCTTTATATGTGATGTAATTATCGAAATTGAGATATTATATGATATGTTTGACCATGTGGGGTCCTAGGTGATATTGATATCCTTGAATACATGTGAATAATTATATTGGTTTGTTTAATGTGGTACCATTGGTGTATTGTGATTATATTCATACTTTATTGGCATATGAGACATGTGCAAATTCATGGATGAAATAAAAATTATAAGTGGATATTGGCTCATGTGGTTGTAGGAACGTATCATTATGGTTGGTTGTAAAAATATATCATGTGATTGGTTGTGGAAATACTCATTGTGATTGGTTGTGAGCATTACATCTTCATATCATACTCATTCATGAATCATTGGTACCACCGTAGCAACATATGAGAAACACTGACAACACTTTAAAAAAAATACTGTAACACCTTATGAAACCCTTTATGAGGAATGTGCTGGAAATGACATATGAGATATGTGGATTGTATATGGGTTTACGAACCCCCCATAGGTCCTACGTCAGAAAACTTTAGCTTCATAGGTGTATACGAGGATTATACGATGATCCCAGAGGTTTTGCGACGACCTCGTACATCATCATCATCATCATCATCATCCTCATCATCATATACATCGTACTTATTTTATTGTTTTTATGTTGTGTTGTATTGCCTTATTGACTTGTCATCTATGTATTTGTCTTACCTTTCTTTACTTGTATTTGATGATCTTATATCTATCTTTGAGAGGTTTTTTTTGTCTTTTTTTCTTTTTGTATCAATTTGGCTGATAGGCTTACTTGTCAAGGTACGCCACGATAAGTGCCATCATGACCCTTATTTTTGGGTCGTGATAAATTGGTATCAGATCAGTCAGGTTTCATTGGTCTTAATGGTATAAGAACGAGATGTCTTTATGAGTCTCGCGGATCGGTACATAGACGTCCGTATCTATCTTCGAGAGGCTATAAGATGTCTTTAGAAAACTTTCCTCATTTTATTCCTTATCGTTCGAATTCTTTTATATCTTGTGTTCTGAGTTGTGTTTCACTCTTTCTGCATGGATGGTGTGGCTTATACTATATATCAGTTGAGAGATGCTATGAAAAATTAGCGAATATCATTTGTCGATTGTAGGCTTGTTGATGCTCCTTAGTTGTTATGGGATCAGTTTGTTGATGCCTTTCTAGAAAGATTTGTGCCTTTAAGTTTGAGAGATCTTATGTGGGGTTAGTTTGATCAGTTGGAATAGGGATCCATGACAGTTGCTGAGTATGAGGAACGCTTCTATACCCTTTCCAGATAGTTCTAAGATAGCATTTCCACCTAATTTGAGAAGATTCGAAAGTTTGTAAAGGGTTTGGTTGTCTCCCTTTAGTTGGCTGCATCTCGGATGGTTGTGTTTAAGGGTATTTTTCAGAGTATTGTGGATCATGTTAAGGTGACAGAGGATATTACTCGGGTATCTCAGGGAGGCGCCAAAAGGGTGCATCATTTTAGTACGTTCAGGAGTCGAACCTCTCGAGGCAGAGATATTAGAGGTTATCATGGACGTTATGGTAGGCCAGTGCAGGTGACTTTATAGAGTTTAGCTGGTGGATCTTCTAGTTCAGCAGTTCAGGGTGGCCGTTCGGGCTCAGTTGTACTTTTTTTTGTTAAGACTGGTCGTAGAGGTTGCTATGTGTGTGATGAGATTGGCCATATGGCCAAGGACTATTCTACCGTGTTTTTAGAGCTATTCCTATTTTAGCTGTGAGAGGTAGGTGTTCTACCAAAGGTGCAAGAGGTAAGGATAGTAAAACCCGTATTAGTGGTTGTGGGGCTACTCAGCTAGTTGGTAGTCACGGATAGTATTATGCTATACCATCCAAACCTGAGGCAGAGACTTCTGATGCTGTAATTACAGGTACCTTCCTCATTTGTTTCAGACTTGCATCTGTATTATTTGATCCCGAATCAACTTTTTCCTATGCATTTGTGTATTTTGCTTTGGGTTTTGATTTTGTTACTGAGCCTCTTTCCATGCTTATTCATGTATCTACCCCAGTAGGTGATTCTTTAGCGGTAGAGAGGGTGCATCGATCTTGTGTTGTGAATTTTGCCGAGCATAATACTTTGATAGACTTGTTTGTTTAGACATGGTTGATTTTGATGCTATTTTGGGTATGAATTGGTTGGCTCCTTCTCATGCCGTCCTAAATTGTTATGCTAGGACTGTGACTTTAGCTTCGCCGAATGTGCCAAGGATAGCTTGGAAGGGTACACTTTATTTGGGTCCTAAGAGGGTCATATCTTATGTTCAGGCTTGTAAATTGGTTGAGAGGGGATGTTTATCTTACTCGGCCCATATTCGTTACACTAGTGTTGTTTCACCTCCTTTCTTGAATTCTGTCTGTGTTGTCCATGAGTTTATAGATGTGTTTTCTACGGACTTGCCTAGTATGCCTTCGAATCGAGATATTGATTTTATTATTGATGTTGAGTCGGGCACCAAGACTATTTTTATTCCTCCTTATAGGATGGCCCTAGTAGAGCTAAAGAAACTAAAGGATCAGTTACAGGGTTCATTGGATAAGTGATTTATTTGACCTAGTATTTCACCTTGGGGTGTGCCTGTCTTATTTGTGAAGAGAAAGGATGGGTCTATGCGGATGTGTATTGATTATTGACAGTTGAATAGGGTGATGGTTAAGAATAAGTATCCTCTTTCTCGCATTGGTGATTTGTTTGATCAGCTTCAGGGTTTTACGGTGTTTTTAAAGATTGATTTGAGGTCTGGTTATCACCAGTGGAGGATTAGAGCTTCGGATATTCTGAAAACTATTTTTCGGGCTCGATATTCATTATGAGTTCTTAGTCATGTGTTTTGGGTTGACCCATGCCCCTGTCGTATTCATGGAGTTGATGAACTGGGTGTTTTGACCGTATTTTGACTCCTTTGTTATGGTATTTATAGATGATATCTTGGGTTATTCCAAGAATAATGTTGAGCATGAGGATCATTTGTGGATTATGCTTTAGAGATTAAGGGATAAAAAGTTGTATGCTAAGTTCTCTAAGTGCGAGTTTTGGTTGGAGTCAGTTTCTTTCTTGGATCATGCGATGACTAAGGAAGGTATTATAGCTGATCCAGCTAAGGTTGTAGCGGTTTGTGATTGGGCTATACCTACTTCGCCCATCGAGATTCAGAGTTTTATTGGCTTGTCCGAGTATTATTAGTATTTTGTTGAGGGTTTCTCTTCCATTGCAGCTCCGTCGACCAAGTTGACTCAGAAGAAGAATTCCTTCCAGTGGTATGATGTTGTGAGGCAAGCTTTTAAGAGCTCAAGGATTTGTTGACTTCAGCTCCTATATTGTCTTTGCCCAAGGAGGGTGTGGGCTTTATTGTCTTTTGTGATACTTCAGGTGTTGGGTTAGGCATTGTATTGATGTAAGAGAGCAAGGTAATTGTGTATGCGTCTCGTCAAGATTGGAGCCTCATGAGAGGAATTATCCTACCTATGATTAAGAGTTGTGCGCAGTTGTGTTTGCCTTGAAGTTGTGGTGGCACTACTTATATGGAGTCCGTTGTGAGATCTTCTCAGATCATCGTAACCTTCAGTACATCTTTACTAGCGAGATCTTCATATGAGGCAGCGTCGTTGGCTTGAGTTACTTAAGGATTATGACTTGACTTTTCTCTACCATCAAGGCAAGGCTAATGTGGTTGCGGATGGCTTGAGCCAAAAGTCGACTAGCATGGGTATCTTGGTGCATCATTTGACTTAGGAGAGGCTGTTGAACTTTGAGGCTTATTCTTTGGCTAACCTAATAGTTAGGCTTGATATTTCGACACCGGGGTATGTTTTGGCATTTATGGAGGCTAAATCATCTTTGATAGAGTAAATTCGAGCTCATTAGTTTGATGATGTTAGATTGAGGTTGATTCGAGATAAGGTGTTGAGTGGGGAAGGTTAGGGAAGCCTCACTTAATTCAGATAGAGTTTTGAGGATTGGGGGCTAATTTTGTGTGTCGAGAGTGGTGATTGAATTAGGTTGATCTTGGAGGAGGCCCATTGTTCCATATATTCTATTCATCCAGGTGTGACTAAGATGTATTGATATTTGAGACAACACTACTGGTGGGGTGCTATGAGGCAAGATATAGCAGATTTTATAGCTCGTTACCTATGTTGACAACAGGTGAAGGCTGAGCATATGAGCCTGGTGGATTGCTTCAGAGGTTACCCATTTTTAAGTGAAAGTGGAACGGATCACAATGGACTTTGTGATTGATTTTCCTCGTACATCTTATAGTTCTGACAATGTTTAGGTCATCGTGGATTGATTGACTAAGTCAGCTCATTTTATTTTGGTTTAGGTTTCATTCAGTGTGGAGAGGTTAGCTCTTATCGTTATTTGTGAAATTGCTTGTCTTCATGGTGTACCGGTGTTCATTATTTCAGATTGAGGTTTTATATTCACATCTCATTTTTGAAAGACGTTTCAGGCTAAGTTGGGTACTCGGGTTGATCTAAGCACAACATTTCACTTCCAGATTGATGCCAGTCAAAGCGGACTATACAGGTTTTGGAGGATATGCTTCACGCATGAGTGATGGATTTTGGTAGCCCGTGAGAGCAACTTTTGGCTTTAGCAGAGTTTGCATATAATAATAACTACCATTCCAGTATTGATATGGCTCCTTTTGAGGTATTGTATGGTAGGCGTTGCCACTCTCCAATGGAGTTAGTGTGATGTTTCAGAAGTGAGACCTCGAGATATGGACTTGTTTTGTGAGTCTTTGGATAGAGTTCGGGTCATTTAGGATAGACTTAGAGAGACTCAGAGTATGGAAAAGTGCTATGCTAATCGTAGACTTCATGCCTTGAAATTTGGTGTTGGCGATTGTGTTTTTCTTTGAGTTTCACCCATGAAGGGTGTGATGAGGTTTGGTAAGAGGGGAAAGCTTAGCCCAAGGTATATTGGTCCATTTGAGATTCTTCGGACTGTTGGTGATGTGACTTATGAGTTGGCTTTGTCCCCTGATCTATCAGTTGTTCGTCCAGTTTTTTATGTTTCTATACTTCTTTGCTATATTTCTGATGAGTCTCATGTCATTCGTTGGGAGTCGGTTCAGTAAGATAAGCGGTTGTCCTTTGTGGAGAAGCCGGTTTCCATTTTGGCTAGGGATATTAGGCGGTTGCGCTCTAGAGTGATCCCTGTGGTTAAGGTCCAGGGGTGACATCAACCTGTAGATGAGGCTACTTCAGAGGTTGAGTCTTATATGCATAGTTCCTATCCCCAGCTTTTCATTGATTCAGGTATTTCCTTGCCTTAGTTTGAGGACGAACTAGATTTTTATTAGTGGATGATGTAACGACCTAAAAATTTGATGAAATATATGAAATTTGTGATTTTGTGTGATTTGACTATCTTACCCCTCCCCTTAGTTATATTATGATATCTCTGGGATGTGGGAGTGATTGACATGATTTTTGATGCATTTTGGTATCATTTATGCAATATTGTGAGTTTTGATAGCTTAAAGAGCCTTATTTTGAACTTATATGGATATCTTTTGATCCGTGCGATGGATGGCCGAACAGACTGTTCCAACAGCTCCAGAATATCGAATTTTGGGCTAGGTAGACCTTTGGTTTGGGTCCCGGTGCACCCGAGCTCATTTCGACCTATTGATCGAAAAGTTAGAAAATTAGAAATATGGGTGTGGGACCCACATTTGATCGAAATGACCTCGGATGGAAAATTCGAATTCGTCAGCAGATCCAAAATATTGATTTTAGGGTGTTAGCATGTTTGGTATAATTTTACGAATTTTAAATCTCATTTCGACCCTCGATTTGAAAAATTATAATTTCGGATTTTGGGGGTCAACTTTATCAAAATGATGTTTTTTGAAAAATCTGATATTGCCAACGCTTCCGGAGAGTCGAATTTAGTATGGTTGCATAGTTCGTTTGCATATATTCGACTCCAAACGAATCCCGGGTACCCCGTTGAAGTTCGAATTGAGTTTTAAAAAAAAAAACAGCTTTTTTTGACAGCAGTGCCGAAAAATCTGCACTATAAATAACTTTTTTTAGACCTATTTTGTTCATTTTCATGATGCCTCTTGGGAGTTAAACCCTAAATAGTTTGGGAGCTTAAAGGTGAAGTGTGCGGGAGCTTGGGAAGCTAAATTAACACTCATTTCTTGGTTTCATTACGGATTTAAGGTGGGAATTCATTCCTTTTCTTAATAATCTCTTGATAAATTCCTCAAAACCCCCCCAAAAAATCTTAAGGCATGATTTTAAACACAAATTTTTCTTTTTGCTTGAATAATATTTTTATCTTATAATTACTAGTCTTTCATCAATTTAACCTTCAAAACAACTCCGATTCTTGATTTTAACCCGGATTTCAAAGAATTTTACCCGGTAAAGCTCAAAAATATTTTTTCTTCGATTTGAACTCCGTTTTTGACTCGATTTAACTTGGATTTTCAGCTGTAGGTTTCTAAAAATATGAAAAAAATATTTTTGAAATAAAGTTTTAATTTTGCGCTTCTTTTTTAGAAATCCATTTTGGGGGTCCGTTTTGACCCCGAACCAAAAGTAGTCAATATGGGTGTCGTTGATTTTGTCTTGATGCGTAGATTTCATATTTTATATTTTTAGTGGAGTTCGGAATTTTTCGTAAAAAGTGAGGTCGCGGGTTCAAGTGTAGCAAACCGGTTTCGACTTTCGAGGTAGGTTATGACTTAACTCTTTAGACTGGGTTGGGTCGTAAATGATGGTACAAAATGCATATTAAGGGTGAGAACTAATCATGAAAAATGGTTATCTATGTGTTGTGCCCGTGTGGGGCCCTATATGTGGTGTATTTGTCGAAATTAAGATATTATATGATATGTTTGACCGTGTGGGGTCCTAGGTGATATTAATAGCCTTGAATACATGTGAATAATTATATTGGGTTGTTTAATGTGGTACCATTGGTTTATTGTGATTATATTCATACTTTATTGGCATATGAGACATGTGCAAATTCATGGATGAAACAAAAATAATAAGTGGATATTGGCTCATGTGGTTGTGGGAACGTATCATTGTGGTTGGTTGTGAAAATATATCATGTGATTGGTTTTGGAAATACTCATTGTGATTGGTAATACTCATTGTGATTGGTTGTGAGCATTACATCTTCATATCATACTCATTCATGAAACATTGGTACCACCGTGACAACATCTGAGAAACACTAGCAACACTTTTTTTAAAAAAAATACTGTAACACCTTATGAAACCCTTTATGAGGAATGTGCCGGAAATGACATATGAGATATGTGGATTGTATATAAGTTGACGAACCCTCCATGAGTCCTACGCCGGGAAGCTTTAGCTCTGTAGGTGTATACAGGGATTATACGATAATCCCAGAGGTTGTGCGATGACCTCGTGCATCATCATCATCATCATCATCATCATCATATACATTGCACTTACTTTATTGTGTTTATGTTGTGTTGTATTGCCTTATTGACTTGTCATCTATGTATTTGTCTTACCTTCTTTTACTTGTATTTGATGATCTTGTAACTACATGTTCTCTCTTGTTCTATTTATATGCGACATAATGTATACTTCTATTCTATACTTTGGTGTGTTGTTGTAATATATGTGAGATATATTAGAACTGTTAGTGCAAGTGGTGTGGGCTACCGTTGTGGAACATTTTTTGATTGCAGGTGACATGTCTTTAGTGTACATTTTGTATGCTTTATTTGCTACTTTACTTGGTCGGCCTATGATACCTACTGATCAAGTGGACCATACTCATGCCTACTGCTCCCTTTGGGCGCAGGTCTTAGCTGAGTGCACCTCATCTTGATTGACTCGGGCGATTGTTGGAGTTTCCAAGGTAGAGGTTAGACATTCATGCGTCTGAAGTTCACCTCTATCTTTCTATAGTTGTTATGTCTTTATCAGTATTCGGAGATAGTTATTATTCCTTTGTGGTTATTTTTCTGATGCATTTGACTCTTGGATTGTATTAGTAGTTCTTACACTATTCGCACCTGGTTTTGGACATGATTGGTATTTTGAATAAGTTCTTTCCGCATTGTTATGATTACTTATATAGTTCAGCTTCGTTCTAGAAGTCTTACCGTGAGATATTTCTGTATATGGTTCGGCGTCGTTCTAGAAGTCTTACCATGGGATATTTCTGTCTTTTTCTTTTGTATCATTTTGGATGATAGGCTTACTGGTCAAGGAACGCCACGACAAGTGTCATCATGACCCTTATTTTTGGGTCGTGACAAAAGAGACAGATTTTCATATATTATTATTTTTTTCATTATGTTTTTTTCTGAGATCTTAGTAACATCTCAAAATTCTCAATTACTTTGTAATAACACTTATCAAATTTGACACTTTACATGATAATTTACAATATATTAATTTTTTAACCCAAATTATAGTATTATTATATCGGTTTTAAACTTTTTATTTTATTTTAAAAAAGATTGTACACCACTAAATTTAAAAAATGATCAAATTGTCCTAACATTATTATTTGTAACATAATTTCTTATTAAATTTATAATATAAAGTTATACTTCTTTAGTATTTTCAATTATTTTAAATTTTTGGTTCCTTTGTAATAGAAATTATTATATAGTTATACTTCTTTAGTATTTTCAATTGTTCTAAAATTTTTAGTTCCTTTGTAATAGAAATTATTTATCTTTCATATTTTTCTCTCGTTTTGTTTCTTTGATCATTGAAAGAATTTTTAATTATATATTCATATATTTTGAATTTATGATATTGATTTTTTAGCGAATTAGAAAAAACATCAAATTAAGTTTGATCATAGATGAAGTAGTATTCTCCTACTAAATGATATTTCTCATGCTACATATATGAAATGACTATATCTTTTTTAAATTTTCTTTCAAATTATTTTCAAGTATTGTATTAAAGAGGGAGGTCTTTTCATATAAAATTTGAGAGTATTTTAACATATTATTACAAAAAACAACTTGGAACAAAATTGTATAATCTTTTTGATTGAATAATTGCCAACTAAATGCAATAATTGAAATTCAAAACCTGTTAAAATGATATTAATTTGAAATAGTATAATAAACATTAAATTGTAGATTATTTTGAGAATTTTTTTGGGGGTTATATAGCTAAGATGAGAAGTAGTGCATTTAAAAGAAGAGAGAAAAGATTGAATATAAATTGGAGCCCACAAAAAGAGATAGATTTTGGATGATGAATTTGTATTATGAAATGACTATAATGCCCTTGGTCGTCCCATAACTCACTCCACTCTTCTATAATATAACTAGTGATGTATGTCGTGCCATGCACGGGCACAATATTTTTTTATTTAATAACATTTAATGATTTATTGTCAATTAAACATCTTAAAATAAAAAAAAAATATAAATATGCTTTTTGTGTTATGACAAAAAAAAAGACAGATTTCATATATTATTTTTATTTTTTATTATACATTTTTTTGAGATCTTAGTAATATCTCAGAATTCTCAATCACTTTATAATAATACTTGTAAAATTTGACACTTTACATGATAATTTATGGTGTATTAATTTTTTTTAACTCAATTTATAGTATTATTATATATGTGTTTAAACTATTTATTTTATTTTTAAAAATGTGGTACACCACTAAATTTAAAAATTGATCAAATTGTCCTAAAATATTATTTGTAACATAATTTCTTATTAAATTTAAAATATATAGCTATACTTCTCTAGTATTTTTAATTGTTTTAAAATTTTTAGTTCCTATGTAATATAAATTATTTATCTTTCATACTTTTCTCTCATTTTGTTTCTTTGTTTATTGAAAGAAATTCTTAAATAATATTTATGTATTTTGAATTTGTATAACATTGAATTTTTAGTGAATTAGAAAAAGCATCAAACTAAGTTTGGTCATAGATGTAGTGTAGTCCTACATAATGATACTTCTCATGCTACATATTTGAAATGACTATATGTTTTTCAAAACTTTCTTTCAAAAATTTTCAAATATGTGTATCAATGAGGGAGGTTTTTTCATATACAATTTGAGAGTATTTTAACATTTTATTACCTAAAAAACAACTTGAAACAAAATTTTATTATCTTTTTCATTGAATAATTGTTAATTGAATGCAACAACTGATTTTAAAAACTTGTTAAAACGATATTAATTTGAAATAGTATAATAAATATTAAATTGTAGATTATTTTGAGAATTTTCTATAAGGTTATATAGCTAAGGAGGGAAGTGAGAAATAGTGCATTTTAAAGAAGAAAGAAAAGATTGAATGAAAAATAAGGCCAACAAAAAGAGGTGGATTTTGGATAATGAATTTATATTGTGAAATGACTATATTGCCCTTGGTCGTCCCATAACTCATTCTTCTATAACATACTAGTTTCATTTGGCCCGTGCTAAGCCCGATCCAAACTATATTAATATTTTTTTTATAAAGATTTTTCTATTTTTTTTATTCTGCCTTTTTATTTTTGTATAATATTATATTAGTTAAAAATAGTTCAATAATTTCTCAATATTTATAGAATATTAAATGGAATATTTATTGTAATTATTTGTTCTATTTTCTTTAGTTCATTTCATTTCATAAAGAATGTTTATTTTCTTATTTTAGAAACTGCTCAAAAAATATTTATTTTCTTTCTTAGAAATTGCTCAAGACTACAAGTTAAAAGATATTTTGGTCCTTTGTACATATCTTTAGTTTAAAACTTCAAAATTAAAGATATTTGTTACTTTTTAAAATTTCATGTTAAGTCAAAATCAGATAAATAAATTAAAATAAAGAAATTATTAAAGAATTATATCTTTTTAAAGATATTTTGTAAGAATAAATTTAATAAAAAGTAATTTTTATTTTTAAAGAATGATTAATTCTTTAACAGGTGTGCCTAAGTTAAAAAAATTACTTATTTTAAAATTGGAAGTATTATTTTGTGTGAATAATGTAAAATTTTGGACCCGTGATGGGATTTTTTTAAATTATGAGTGAGACATACTTATTACATGAAAGATATAAGTTGTATGATATTCCACTAATTTTTTGACACATAGATTGTGGAATTTATTTTGTCAATTTTAAACTATCAAAAAGAGAGAAAATCTATAATTTTGTGCATACCACATTAGCTGTTAACCCACTTCCTTCTTAATATAAACCTTTTGGAAATCTTAGTAACTTAATTGATTAGTTACCTGAACTTTTACTTTATTGGTGAGGGTTCGATTCCCCGTTGTGTAATCTCCTCCCTCATTCCCCTACCCCAATTTTTTTTTTTTTTAAATCTTAATAAACCCTTCTTTGTCTCTCCTGGCTACCCTCTTCCATTGTTTTTTTTTCTCATTTCTTTTTATCAAATTTAGATCAATTCATATGCAGGCCATAAATTTTTAATCCTTCGTCAGTTGAACAAAAATTAAATTAATTAAATATATTGATATATATATTTTTTTAGTTTTATGTGATTTAATTTTAATTTTAACTATAATAATAATTGAATTTACTGATTTTATAATTATTTATATGAAATAAAAATGTATCAATTTTTATAAATAATTTAAATATCTTATAAAACTTTTCATCAAAATTTTATTATTGTTAATTTTATTTTAACAGATTAATAGGTTTATGCTTAAACACATTTTTAAAAGAAATATATGAATCACAATCAATTTATGTAAAAATAAATGATGAGATTCTTATCAAAATATTTTTATATTTCTTATAAATTATATTCACCTAAATAAATAAGAAATCCTAAAACACCGTCCATAATTAAAAGAAAATTATAGTCATTATAATAAAAAAGAATAATTCATGATTACAAGTTAGAAGCTAATGAAATTTCTTTCTAATAAAAGGAAAAAAAAAGAGATAAATACCATTATTTAAAAAAAAAAGAAAATCAAAACAACAATCAAATTGATAAATGTGTACTATATATATTTCTATTGTATTTGAATAATTAAAAATTAGGTAAATTAATTTAATTTTAATTTACACAAACAAACAGAAAAAAGGAATCCAAACATGATATGAATAATTCTTCTTAAAACTCATGTATCGATCACGTCGATCAAAATTTAATACACGAAAAAAATCCTCCCACTAATCAGGTCAACTAATTAAAAAGTTTAAAAATCATTCTTCAAAATTAAATTTTTGAGTTCGAAGTATTCTAAATTATGTCACAAAAATGATGTACGAACAGGAATACCTTATTTTGCTTGTCAGTGGGACCATTAGAGTCCATTTGTTAATAAGATAATGACTCATACAAGTATGAGTTGACATATTTCAATCATAATACTCTCCCCGTTTAAAAACAATGATCTATTTTAACTTAGCATAAAATTTAAGAAAATAAAAAAGACTTTTCAATTTTGTTGTATTAAATTAAAGTTATGTTAAATGTATCAAAATACTTTTTAATCTTGTGGTTCTAAACATACCATGTGAAAAGTTAAAATTAAAGTATTGTCAAAAGGAAGAATCATTCTTTTTGAAATGCATTAAAAAAAAAATGAGTCATTCTTTTTGAAATGGTGAGTAAAATTTTTCGCGGTGGGTCATGCAGGTTTTGGAACTGGGGATAATAGTGCATCCTGTGGTAATTGGAATAGCTTTGGGTGTGTCTGAAAATCTCAAAACCATAAGGACTTATTTAGGTGCCTTGACTTTTCATCAATTTTTCGAAGGCATGGGACTTGGTGGATCCATTGCTCAGGTAAATTAATTATATTACACTATTCTTGTTGTCTTTCTCTTTTTGTTTCGTTTCTGATTGTCATTATTATTGGAATAACGACATGTCTAAGCAAGAATCCTATTCCATTTACTGGATGAGAATTGAAAGATCCACTACTCACCGTAAGTACTCTTATCTAGCTTTTGACAAACTACCGAATATGTCCATATGCTAAGTCACAAAAAGTTTGCTCAAGTCAATGAGGAAGAATTGAGGGGTAGCTAGCTGATAGGAATTGCATTGCGCAAGAATTAATAATGCATGCATTAGTTATAAGTATTAGTTATTTCATCTTTTATTCCATATAAAATAATATATTGATTTTCTCATATTATTTTATACATAAATAACTTATTTTCTAACTAGCTAGCTACCAAACGGTGTATAACTTATATATTCAGAAATTAATACATAGATAAGTTATTGTTGAAGATATCAATCATGAAGTTGTAGAGAGAAGATTATTGCAAGTAGAAAGAATCTCAATTTCATATATAAACCAAGATGTAAAATGTGCTCCATTTATAGTCAGCTGAGTGTTGATAGCTCAACATAACAATCACTAACTAACTAAGCTACCACTAACTCTTTACAACTAGCTATTAAGTAATTACACATAATTAGTTACTGTGGTCCCCACAACCCTTTTCTTCTACACTCCCCCAAGCCGATGGATGAAAACAAGTTCTTCAATCCCAGCTTTATCACTAGATAGTCATGTTGCGGTGAGCACAAACTTTTAGTTAACAGATCAACCCTTGGTTCTAATGTGTTGTGTCTATATCAGCCCTTCCTGAATTTTTCCTCTTACAAAATGATAATCTATGTTAATATGCTTGGTTCTCTCGTGGAATATGGGATGGGCAGCTATTTGGATGGAAGCTTTGCTGTTACAAAACATCTGAACAAATAATATAATAGTAACTCCTAGCTCCTTGTATAGTCCAGTAAGCTAAGTGACTTCAGCAACTGTTGTTGTCATGCTTCTAAATTCTGCTTCAGCAGAGCTCCTGAATACTGTATTTTGTTTCTTTGACTTCCAAGAAATCAAGGCTTCTCCAAACTTCACTAGATAACCAGTAACAAACTCTCTTGATTCCGTAAAAGAACCCCCAATCAGAGTCACAGTATGCAGTCAGCTTCTTGTTCCCATTAACATGCATAAAAAGTCCTAGTCCAAGATTTCCTTTGATTTTACCACTCTCATCGCAACTTCTAGATGGCTCTTTTTGGGTGAATGCATGTATTGACTGAGTGCTTGGACTGTGAAAGCCAAATTAGGTCTTGTCATAGTCAAATAGAGCAATCTGCCTATGATTCTTTGATAACCACCTTTATGTACCACTTGTGAATCATTCTCATCTGAGACCTTAAATGTTTTGTTAAACTCCACTGAGGTTAATTTGTGATTGAACTTCATTGGTGTAGAAGTAAGTTTACTACTCGATATACCTGGTTCAGACACCAGCTCCAGTGCATACTTCCTTTGACACATGTGTATACCTCTCCCATACCTGGAAAACTCAATTTCAAGGAAGAACTTAAGGTATCCAAGATCTTTCATTTTGAACTTTTCTTGAAGGTTCATTTTAGTTTGCTGAATCAGCTTTAGAGAGCTTTCTGTCAAAAGTAAGTCATCTACATATACAAGTATGATCACAAGTTCATGACCTACTTGTTGTGTGAATAAAAAATAGTCATAATGAGACTGAACAAAACCCATGCTAATTAAGGCTTCTGTTAGCTTCAAGGTTCATTGCCTGGGAGCTTGTTTCAGGCCATATATGGACTTATGGAGTCTGCAAGCCTTTTTCTAAGTTTCCCCTGGATTGCAAAGCCCTGAGGATAACCATATATACCTCTTTATCCAAATCACCCTAGAGAAAGGCATTGTGAACATCCATTTGGAAGATATGTTAGTAAGACGAAGCAACAAGAGCAACAACAGCTTTGACAGTGACCATTTTAGTCACCGGTGAGAAAGTTTCAGTATAATCTAGCCCCTCCTATTGAAAATAACCCTTGGCTATAATCCTAGCCTTATACCTTTCAACCTCACCATTAGACTTGTACTTTACCTTGAACAACCATTTACATCCAATGGGAATATGACCAGGTGGAACATCTACTATAGACTAAGTTTTGTTCTCCTCAAGAGCAACAATTTATAAATGCATAGAAGCAACCCAATGAGGTTCCTTACTAGCCTCAGCAAATGATGTGGGCTCAACTATAGCAAAAAAGAAAGCAGGTGAAGCTCGGTAAGCAGGAGCAAAATGTCATAAAACACATAATTTATCACAGGATAAAGACAAAGCTTTTTAGATGAGATATAGTCATTTAACCATACAAGTGGTCTGGTAGCTCTGTAAGACCTTCTCAACTCAACAGGTGGAGACTGAAGTGATGATGTTAAAGTGGAGAAATAGATGATAGAACATGATCTATAAAAGAAGATAATTGAGAAGATAAATGAGTATTGACTGAAGTAGAACAAGCAGGATCACTGGGTAAAAAAAGCACAGGAAAGAAAGGCAAGAGAGATTTCTTGTGGTACTGAAAGGGAACTGTATGTTCCCTAAATTGAATATCTCTGCTAACCAGAAAGATCTTAGAGCTAAGAGCATATAGTATGCATCCCTTCTGAGATGAGGAATAACTAAGAAGAGCAGTAGGTATGGCTCTTGGACTAAAATTATAAATTTCTTTGACTACAGTTGCAAAGCCAAGGCACCCAAAAAATCTAACATGATGCAGAGAGGGAGCTCTGTAATGTAACTTCTCAAAGGGAGATTTACCATGCAGAAGAATATGTAGAAGAATAGATGGTAATCAGTCGAGAATATAACTGCAGTAGTAACACATTCACCCCAAAATTTTAAAGAAATAAAGCCTTGGAATCTCAGAGCTCTTGCCATATCTAGAGTATATCTATGTCTCATCTCAACTACTCTATTTTGTTGAGGAGTATACACAGAAGAACTTAGGTGAACAATACCTAAATCTCTCAGTACGATAGAGACATGAGTATTAAAAAATTCAGTACCATTGTAAGTTCTGAGATATTTAACTGAATAGGCAAACTGATTTTTGACCATTAGTAGAAAATCTTTAAGGTATAGTATAACACCACTCAAACTTGGAATGGATCAAGAATATCCAAGTAAACCTAGTATGGTCATCTACTATAGTCATGAATTACCTCTTACCATCATGAATAGGAACTATATAAAGGCCTCACATATCAACATAAACAAGTGCAAAAGTAGTAGGAACATAGGAGTGACTTACAAGAAAATGAAGTCTTGTTTGTTTTGCAATAAGACACACAGTACAGACATGTTACTTAAGATGAGAAGAGTTCAATCCATTAATACTCTTAAGAACTTTCAAAGGTACATTCCCTAGTCTTCTATGTCATTTTAAGGTAAAATCAGTACTAACAACATTATTACTGAGTTTAGTGACATTTTGTGTACTACGATCAAATAATGCCACAGACTGCTACCTTGAGTCTTCACAAGTGTCTGTTTTCTTTTAGTACTATGTTATGCTGTGTCCGTGTAGTATATATAATCCATCCTCCTCTTATCAATTCCTATCACCTTTTTAGTGAAGAGCTCCTAAAATTTACAAAAATTAAGATAAAAGCCAACCATACATTTGAGCTCTTTAGTGATCTTTGAGACTAAGAGAAGATTATATCTGAACTCAGGTATATAAAGAAATCTTTCACTATCAAGCTATTGAACAAAAAAGCATTTCCTGAAGTTTTAATGCAAACTTGCTCTCCAGTATGAAGATGTACTTATTATTAAGCAGACCTGATATGACTTTTGACTTTTTTAGCAAATACTTATTCTAAACCATATGGTTTGTAGCACCTGTGTCCGATATCCAATTATAATCACTTAATAAAGTAATAAGGGTAGTGACAATACCCGCATCAGCAGAAGTGCCATCACTTGAACTAGCTTGAGTAACATTAGCCACCTGTTGCTTTAACTTTATCCAATATCTGTGTAACTTGAGAGTATTATTCAGCTATAAATATTGGTAATGCTACTTGATACTGGGCAGTAGGAATCTGATAATGGCACCCTTGAGTGAAGTATGGCCCATGAGGAAAGTTTCTATAGAACATACCAGGTTTTGAATGTTGAGTATAAGAAAATGAAAGAGAACCCTAGGAAGTGTTACAGCAGTGATATGATTGAGATGAGAGTGTTGAGATCTGAGGTGATGAGGTCTGATCCTCTCCAGTATGAAAAAGTCTACTTTCAGTCACATTGTTAGCTTGCATTCCTTCTTTCTTCTTAAACTTATAATCTGGTGGATAACTATGAAGCTTATAACACACATCCTATTTGTGACCTTTAAGATGACAATAGTCAAATTTTAGCATTGATCTATCAGAAAAATTCTTTGACCTGCCACTCCTAGGCATCATTCTGTTGCTTAGTAATGCAGTAGATCCACCATAACTACCTAAACTACGACTAGTTTCCATATTATAATTTATTCTCTGACTTTCCATATTTAAAATCATAGAATATGCTTGATTAACAATAGATAAAGGCATAAGCATTAAGATCTGACTTTTAACCTGAGCATAAGTTTCATTTAAGCCCATAAAAAATTGCCGCAGTTTCTATTGTTGAAAGTGTTCTGCATACTTCTTGGATTCATCACAAGCAGATATAGTAGGAGGCATTAGAGCCTCAAATTCATCTCTTAACTCCTTCAGGCTCGAGAAATATACAACAACTGAACTTGCACCTTGGGTTAAGGTAGTTATCTCTTTATGCAGATAAAATACCCTAGATGCATTCACTTTATCAAATCTCTCTTTCAGATCACACCGCACAGTATGGGCATTGAATCTATAGAGACAGTACTAACTAGATCCTTAGAAACTATGTTCATAATCCATGCAAGGACTATAACATCACATTTGTCCCAAATCTCATGCAAACTGGAGTCAAAACTCTTCTTTTTACAAGTTCCAAGTTCAAAACCTAACTTGTTCTTGCCTCTTAGCACTAATTTCATAGACTTACTCTATAAAGCATAATTCTTAGATCCTATAAGCTGTACAAAGGTAAAGATCAAACCTTGAGTATCAAAAGGATAAATGTATAGCAGATGGTTGTAATTGATCTGATCCTCTACCTAAGTTATTACATATGAAGTTGATCTCTCTGACTGAGCTATTAACCACCTCACTAGTGATGATTTTGAGCAATTACAGTGAATTATGAGTAATTTGCTTGAAATTAAACCTTGCACAACCTGAAGATTTAATTGGAAATTCTTTAATGTGCTCCGAGTCAAAGAATCTGTATTGAAAAATAACTCGAAGAGTCAGTAGAACACTAGTTCTTCTACTGCTTTTTCTTCGAAGCTTCACTAATTGATACGAAGGTCTTCTGGAACCTCCACTCTGATACCATGTTGAAGATATTAATTATGAAGTTGTAGAGAGAAGATTATTGCAAGTAGAAAGAATCTCAATTTCATATATGAACCAAGTTTTACAATGTGCTCCATTTATGAATAGCTGAATGTCGACAGCTCATCATAACAATCACTAACTAACTAAGATACCACTAACTCTTTACAACTAACTATTAACTAATTACACATAATTAGTTACTGTGGTCCCCACAACCCTTTTCTTCTATAGTTAACTCTTTACTTGCTACCAAACATTGCAAAATTTTGGATTCGATTCTTTTTCAATATTACATCATTTGTTCATGTACTTGATCTAGTAGATATTTAGTGCGCGACCCTTATTTTATTTAAAATTTAAAAGATCTAAGATAAAATACTACTAAAAGTACAGAAATTAGTGATATACAAATTTCGTAGCTAACAACGAAATGATTAGCTATATATTATGAAAAAGATTCTATTAGCAATGGACGATTTAGCGATGGATTTCAATGAATTCCATAGCTAGTTCCACACTTTTAGAGAAACATAAATAATTAGTGATAGATTATTAAAAAAATTATGTTAGCTACGAACAATTAAACGATGGATTAGTAACAAATTTCATATCTAATTTTTTTCTTGGATATATATACACAAGCACATTCAATTTTACTATTTTTTTCTGATTTTATAACTATATGTTTTGTGAGTTCGATAATTACGTAATTAAGCTCTTGTTACAGACCTGTACCTTGGGTCACAACTTGTGTTATATACCCTACGCTATTTGGTAATTGATGGTGAAAGTGTTGGTAGTTTGCTAGTGATTGATGATGCAAAGTCAGACTTTTTATGGGTTTTTTTCTTCTTTTATTTTTTTGTCTTAGGTAAAATATAAAAGTTCCTTATTGACTAGGAAGAACTCTCATTTCTTTCTTATATTGAATTGTCTTTACCCTAATATGTTTTTGTTGTATTTTTATTTGGTTCTGTCCTTTCTCGTTCTATCGCTACGCTCAACTTAGTGTGGTTTAAGGGTATAAGGTGTCACAAAACTGATATATGGAAAGTCATAACCAAACATGCTTTATGGATGATTTAGAAGATTCTAAAAAGTATTTAATTTGCTAATTCTGACTCTGGAAAAAATGAATTACTAAACATAGAAAGGTTCTCATTAAATTAAGATCTGTCCATAAATAAGAGGAAATTTCTTAAAGATGTCTTGGAGGAACTTATATGTAATAATCAAGTCTCCTAAGTGGATTTTTATTATGTATATGACAAGAACACATGACAAGTTACTCATAAAAGATAAATTAGTCCAATGAGATATAATGGGTCAGGAAATGAAAATATAAAATAATTATTCGTCAGTTTTCCAATCATTTATACTTACGAATTTATGTTATTTACACTGATAATTTAATTTATTTTTTTCTTTTGGCTATTTTACAGGCAAAATTCAGGTCCCGTGCAGTGGCTTTAATGGCTTTATTCTTCTCTCTCACAACTCCAATCGAAATAGCAATTGAAATAGGAATAGCAAATGATTACCATGAAAATGACCAAAACTCTCTTATTGTGGAAGGAATATTTAATTCAGCTTCAGCTGGTATCTTAATTTATATGGCAATAGTTGATTTATTAGCTGCCGATTTTATGCATCCAAGAATGCAAGGCAATGGAAAGCTTCAATTAGGAGCTAATATCTCACTTTTTCTTGGTGCTGGACTCATGTCTGTCCTAGCCATATGGGCTTAATTGATCAGCACAAATTATTATCAATTTCACACTTTTTATGTTACTTTTATTGTATCTTGTATAAGCGGTTAGCCATACAAAAGAAGACTCTAAATATTTTTTAAATTCTATTGTCTCATATTATATGACATCTTATTAATATATGTTGTTTACGTAGAATATTTTTCTTTCGTATTCTTATGTGCCTAATGTGCTTTGAAATGTGTTGATTGAGACCAAAATTTTGAACGACACTAATGAAATCAGGTTCTAGAAGAATTCTCCTCATGCTCTATAATATTATATTCATTAATTTATTCCTAACTAGTATTTTGAAGACTGAAACAAGTTCAGAAGAATCTCCCTTCGTCACATTTTATGTGTTGCCATTTTGTTTGGTTCGTTTCAGAAAGAATGTCACATTTTCTTATTTAGTAACTATGTAGAGAAAAAATTTCACTTTTATCCTTAGTGGTCCGACTTAATTAAAGATAGTAGTAATGCATTTTTTAATAAATGACAGTTTGATAAACATCACCAAAAATTTTCTTATTTTTTAAATTTTGTGCTCGATCAAAATATGCCACGTAAAATGAAAATGAGGAAGTAGTACTTTGTAGCTAGTGTATGATCCCAAAGATGTCAATTCATATTTAAATGCTTGAGAGCTAAGCCTTGGTAAAAAAAAAAACTTGAGATACAATAATATCGATATATTGCTTCTGAATTGCTTAGAATCCAACCTCTTTACGAGTGTATTAAGACTACTATGTATAGACAATAAAAATAATACACCAACTAATAGAAGAGTTCCAAAAAAGTCCTAAAGTACTCTGCCAATAACACTACTCTACGTGGGTGTAACAATCATGGTAGTATTTTTGTCTCTTTTTATGTGTTTTGATCATTTTTTCTTTATCCATAGTTTTTACCTGTTACCTGTGAGTTACGAGGATGGTTGACACAACCCCCAATGCATTCAGGAGTGATATGAGAGAGGTTGAGACTATTAGAGGTTTTAAATCCATTGATTTGACTTCAGTAAATATTTTGCAGTTTGAGCGTCTAATGGTAATTTGGTTAGTTCCATTGAATTCAAAATATCAACTTTGGTTTAGGAGAATAGTTAGTCCGAGTGCTGAGATTTTACTATGCATTATGACCATTCATTCGAAAACTAGTGAAATAAGCCTTAAAGAATTTTCAGGAGATAATTTATTATAAATGACCTCTTTTAAATATTTGATGTTGTTATTGAGTTTGAAAAATAAAAAAATAGCCTAGTAGCATATATGATTTACTTCTATGGAATTTTGAACGAATCCCAAGATCCGTTCGGAGAATTAGAAACATGTAAAAAATCAGCCAAGGTTCTAATATCTGGTGCATCTGGCTTCCTTCTCAAAAAATTCGGGTACCTAGCCACAAGTGTGGATAAGGATGATATCCTCTATCACAATTGAGAGGTGGTGTCTGCGATCACTAAGGGTAACCAGAGATTGAGTTAGATTTTTCTTTATTGCAAATGCGATCGGACCTTCGCTAATGTGATGGATCTGAGTCATTAAACTCTCTGTTCGTGAGATGCTCAACGCGAACACAAAGGCCTTCTTAATATCATGGTCGTCATTGACCCACACAAAGGTGAAAGGTTGACTGCATTTGCGAGCTACTATTTATCGAATAGTATAAATACCCCATTTTTGAGATTTTCTCCATTTTTAGAATTGAGAGATTCGAAAAAGGGTGATTTCTAGGATTTTCTTCACCATTTGAGCTTGGGTAAGCTCAAAACTCTTATTCCAATTAATTTTTATTTATTATATCTTTAAAAAAACCTTCTAATCTTATTTTCAAATTAGAATTTGGGAATTTTTCTAGTAAACTCTCAAAATAATTTCTCATCGATTTGAACACCGATTTTAACTTGTTTTCCATTGGGTTTGCAAATATAGAATCTTTTGACTTTTAGAACATGTTTCTAAAAGAGAAAATGGTGTGAAATATACCTAAACTTTGATTAAATTTACTGCAACACACATGAACTTTGGGGGTCCTATGACCCCCCTTGACTACTTAACATATTTTACTGACATTTATTTGTACTAAACTCTTTTATTTGTTTATTAATAAATTTTATATATTTATTAGCTTATAAACGTCGCTTAAATACATTAATAAATAATTCAGGGAGTCATAGGACCCCTGCCAAGTTCAGGCATATTATAGAAAATTTCATCAAGTTTGAGTATATTTTTTGAGTATATTTTGGACACCTTGCCCTTTCTAAAATAAACTTATTATTTTATACTTTTTATTTTTTAACCCATTTTTTGAATTAATTTTTAAATTCGATTTAAATATAGCTAAAATGAGTATCATTAACTTTTTTTGACGTGTAGATTATGTTTTAGATAATTTAAGCTCGTGATGAGACCATTCATGAAGGAACAACTCTGTGTTGAAGGCTTAGGCTTTGAATTTTGATTTTTTGAGGCAAGTTATGGCATAACTTTCTTCATACTGGGTTTGGTAGTTAATTTTCTTGTAACATATGCTATGTAATAGGAAATTTAGTCGAGTGAGTACTATATTGAAATTATTATTATCGCGTGCCCATGTGGGGGAGTATTTTCATATTGTAGTTGACTTAAGACGATATAAATTTAGTGATGCTTGAGTAGGGGATTTATTTGACATTTGTAGGCTTATTTGTGCATTAAATTTCCAAATTACCGTTATGTTGCTTGTGCGGGGGTTTGAACAGATATTATAGGCTTTTCTAAACATTATTTGCCTTCATCATGATATAAATACCCGAAAAGTAGTTTTTGAGATGATTTTATTAATGTTTACATGCTTATTCACTTTAGTGGTGTCGAGGAGAGCTGACATCATTACTATTATCATATTGATGAGATTTGAGTTTATTTATACTATTATTGACTTGATTCATTATAATCTTATTGTCTTGGTTATGATCATGCTTCCTTATCTTATTCATTTATATACATGAAACTTGATACCACTAAGAAATACTTTAGAAAATCCTTGATCCGTAAACATTTGCCGGAGTGGTGCAATGAGACACTTTATAAAATTCTTAATCCATGAACATTATCCAGAATAGTGAATTAAGATATGAGAAGGAGTAAAGGTTGTAAGGCCCCTATGGGTCCTTTCTTGAAGCATCGAGGCTCGAAAGGTGGATACGAAAAGACATAAGATGGTTTACATTTATCATTAAAATATCATCATTCCACTGCATTGCATTATATTACATTATTGTATTTTTTCTTATTTGTTATTGTTGTGTAGTTGATTTTCATAGTTATAGTATATGTGTATCTTCCCTTATGTCCTATATCTTAGAACTATTAGTAGAGACGGTGTGAGTTACCATTTGAGAAATTTTTTATTTGTAGGTGACATGCTAATAGTATATTTTACTTTTATTTTTTTCTAAGTTTCTTAGTCGACCTATGATACCTACTAAGTACAAGCAGACTATACTCACACCTTCTGTGCCTTTTTAGTGAATATTCTAAAATGAGTACTAGCCGTGGTAGCTGATTTGTATGATGACAATTGACTTTTAGAGTACCTGGTAAGCTTCTTGTTCGGAGCCATGTTCCAACCTCCATCTATCTTTATCTTGTCTTTATTGTTATTTAGAGATAAATATTTTGTTTATTTTTTTGACTATGTATTAGATGCTCTTTTTATTTATGATACCAAATCTTGGGGGATATATGTATTCTTCCAATTATTCATAATATTTACGTGTATGACTTAACTTATTGTAGAAAACTTATATTTACTTTTTTTTCTTCATTACCAAGTTTCTTAATATTTTAGGTTCTTCGGGTTACCTACCAAGACTGGGTCGAGTTAAGTGCTATCATGACCTCAACTTTAGGATCACAAAAAATTGATATCAGAGTGCTAGGTTCACTGGTTCCATAAGTGAAAGAGCAGAATATCTAGTAGAGTCTCGTTGATTGGTATGTAGAAGCAAGTATCTATCTTCGAGAGGCTATAAGATATCTTTAGGAAAAACTTCTCTTATTTGTTTCCTTATCGTGCTGCTTATTCATACCCAATATTCTAAATTTATATTTTTTTCTTTTCTACGCGTATAGTGAGGGCTAGATCTAGAGGTATTAAGGATGCTGAGCTAGTACTCGCTATTGGAGTCTAGTCAGAGGGCGAGGCAGTGGTCACGACCAAGCTAAAGGTAGAGGATGGGCATGGGGAACTTCTCCCACAAAAAAATATGCTAGAGCAACCTATTCAGAGCTTGAGAGTTATTATGATGACAAAAACCATCTGACCGAGGATGTGGGACTAGCTTATATTCCCCAGAGTTCAATTGATACCCCAATTTTATAGGATTTATTGATTTTTCTATTGGGTCATTTGGATGGCTTCCCCAAAGCAGGTTCTCCACTAAGTATGCCAGATACTTTCTATGTGTTTTTGCTTGACTTGCATAACCTCATATCTTATGAGTCTTATGGAGTACATATACTACTTATCAGTTTTTGATGCGGCCAGACGTGGTAGAGGTCTCGTGCTAGTCATAGGTCATGGGGTTCGCTTGTTATGTCATGAACTTAATTTTATAAGGCTTTTCCAGAGAGGTTCGTACCTTATAGTTTAAGGGATCAGATAAGAAATACGTTTAATCACCTAGAGTAGGGATCTATGACTATTGAGGTGTATGAGACATATTTTCATGAACTATCTAGATATGTCACTACTAGTATCTCCACCGAGTAAAAAAGATTAAGAATTTTATCAAGGGGTTAGCAAGTTATTATTAGTTGGCTACAATCCAGATGGTTGTTTCAAGAACATCTTTTCAAAGTATTTTAGATCATTCTAAGTTGATTGAGTCAATTTATTAGCGTACTCAAGGTGGTGGCGATGTTAAAAAGATCCATTGACAGGGTGAGTTCAATGAATATACGTCTCGAGGTAGAGGGTTCTTCAGAAGGAGTTCTTATGGTAGACCAGTTTAGGCAGCTTTCTATGATTCAGACAGTAGGCTATAGTCCCCGTGGTTTCAGTCAACCAAAGGTCAAGACATGTAGGCAAATACTTTTATTTTGGATTATCAAGATAGAGAGGTCATTATGGTTCTTCTAGGCCCCCTCAACTTGAGATAGAGTGTGTTACGTATGTAAGGATATTGGTCATATGGTGAAAGACTATGCTAGGAGTGTGTTTGGTCCTACCTAGTAGAGTTCTTAGCTTCAGCATTCTCGTACTTTTATTTTTTAGTTAGAGGTGGTTCACAGAGTCGCAAAGGTAGTAATAGAGGTGCTCGAGATGGATATCGGGAAACTCATAGTAATAGACATAGACTTAGTCTAAAAGAGGTAAGGTCATTGTTAGATATACTTGGGAGATCCAAAGGCATAGGCCTCTGATACAGTTATCTCATGTATCATCCCAGTTTATTATCATTTAGCTTATGAGTTATTTGACTCTAAATCTACATTCTTCTATGTGTATATTATTTTGTTACTAGTTTTGGTGCTGCATATGAGTCTCTTGATATGTCTATCCTAGTATGAGATTTTTTATTGGTGGATCAGATTTACCAATCTTGTTTAGTGACCTTTGTAGTGCATGAGACCTGGGTAGACTTGATTATTCAAGATATTGTTGACTTTGATGTTATCTTAGGTATGATTAGCTCCCTATCATGTAATTTTAGATTATTTTTCCAAGAGGCATGCCAAGGTTGTCATGGAAGGTACACCTAGTTTTGGTCTAAAGATGGTTATATCTTTTCTATGTGTTCTTCATAGAGATTATGTATATTTATTATTTGACATATATTCTTGATACTATCATTGCTCCACTGCCTCCTTTGGATTCTATTTGAGTTGTTTTGGAGTTTTAGGATATGTCTTCTACATATTTTCTTGGTATACCTCCAAATCATGATTTGATTTTGCTATTGATTTTGAGCCAGACACTAAGCCCATTTATATCCCTCCTTATAGAGTGACCCCAACTAAATTGAAGGAACTGATGAAGTAGTTATAAAATTTGTTGAGTAGGGTTTTTATTAGACTTAGCGTGTCTTATTAGGATGCCCAAGATTTGTTTGACAAAAAGAAGGATGCATCTATGCATATGTGCATTGTCTATCGATAATTAAATAAGAAGACCATCAAGAATAAATATCCTCTTCCTCATATTGATGATATATTCAACCAAAGGTGATTTAGTGTTTTCTAAGATTGCCTTAAGATTCAGATACCACTAGTTAAGGATTAGAGCTTTGAATGTTGAGAAGATGGCTTTTTGAACTCGGTATAAACATTATGAGTTCTTGGTCATGTATTTTCGGTTGACCAATGCCTCAGAAGCATTCATGGAGTTGATAAATTGAGTATTTTGATCGTATATTGATTTCTTTGTGATTATATTTATAGATGACATCTTGGTTGATTTCAAGAATGAGGCTGACCATGTGAGACACTTGAGGATTGTGCTTCAGAGGTTGTGATATGAGAAGTTATATGCTAAGTTTTCTAAGAATGAGTTTTGGTTGGATTCTATTTCTTTCTTGGGTGATGTGGTGACAAAGGATGACATTATAGTTGATCTGGCCAATATAGAGGTGATCCGTGATTGTGCTTGACCTACTTCTCCTATCGAGATTTAAAGTTTTATTGGTTTAGCGAGTTATTATCAGTGTTTTGTGGAGGGTTTCTCTTCTAATGTATCTCTTTTAACTAAGTTGACTTAGAAGATGATTGTATTCTAGTGGTTGGATGCTTGTGAAAAGAGCTTTCAAAATCTCAAAGAGTTGTTGACTTCAATGCCTATCTTGACTTTGTCCAAGGAGGGCATAGGTTTTATCGTGTTTTGTGATGCTTCTGTTATTGGTTTGGGAACTGTGTTGATGTAGGAGGGTAAGGAAATTATGTATGCTTCTCATCGGTTGAAGTCTCATTAGAAGAATTACCCTACCCATGATTTGGAGTTGGTCGTGGTGGCTTTTGTGTTGAAGTTGTGGCAACATTACTTGTATGGGTCCATTATGAGATTTTCTATGACCGCAATAGCCTCCAGTATTTCTTCACCCAGTGAGATTTAATACGAGACAATGTTTATGGCTTATGTTGTTTAAGAATTACAATCTTACTATTTCTTATCATCTGGGTAAGGCCAATATGGTTGCATATGCCTTGAGTCGGAAGTCGGAGAGTATGGGGAGTTTAGCTCATCTTTTGACCAATGAGGGACCATTGTCCTTGGAGATACAATTTTTGCTAACCGATTGTTTAGGCTTGATATTTCGAAACCCGTATATATGTTATCCTTTGTTGAGGCCAGATCTTTTTTAATAGAGTCGATTAAAGCTTATAAGTTTGATGATGATAGATAGAGAATGATTCGTGATAGAGTAGTAAGTGGTGAGGCCAAGGCATCATTTCTTGATTTTGATATTGTTTTGAGGTTTAGCGATCAAGTTTGTGTGACGAAGGTTGGTGGATGGGTTAGACTTATTTTGAAAGTGGCTCATTGTTCTAGATATTCCATTCACGCAAGAGCAGCTAAGATCTGTTATGACCCAAAGTAGCATTATTGGTGGGTTGGTATGAAAAAGGATATTGTGGAGTTCGTGGCTAGGTTCTTAGATTGCCAGTAGGTGAATTATGAGCATCAACAACTAAGTGGTATGATGTAGAGAATGCTCATTCCCTAGTGGAAGACGATTACCATGGATTTCATAGTTGGCCTACCTCTATCCTTGGGGAATTTTGACTCTGGTTAGGTGATAGTGGATATGTTGATAAAATAAATGCATTTTGTACCTATATGAGTGAATTATAATGTAAAGAAGTTGACTAAGATCCACTTTAGGGAGATTGTTCGACTACGTTGTGTCCTAATATCCATTGTTTCTAATAGATATACTCAGTTTATCTCAAGTTTTTTTGAGTACCATACAACATGAGTTGGGTACTCAGCTTGATTTGAGCATAGTTTTTCAGCCTTAGATGGATGGTCAGTCTAAGAGGACTATTCAGGTGCTAGAGGACATGCTTCAAGCATGTGTGATGGATTTTGGTAGTCATTGGGACCAATTCTTGCCCCTAGCATAGTTTACCTACAACAACAATTACCACTCCAACATTTAGATGGCGCCTTTTGAGGCTTTATATGGATATCCCCCATAAGAGGTTTCAACTCTTTTGAGGGGAGATGGAAGGGCATATATTTATGAGGCATTTGATAGATAGTATAAGACTGATTCAGCAAAAGTTAGTGGCTACCCAGAGTAGGAAGAAGAATTATGTCGATAGTCGATCTTGAGATGTCTTTTTCATGGTTCGAGATCGAGTTTTGTTAAAAGTTTCAGCCATGAAGGGTGTGATAAGATTTGTGAAAAAAGACAATCTTAGTCTAAGGTTCATTGGCCCTTTTGAGATCCTTGTGAAATATGGTGATGTGGTTGATGGGCTAGCTTTGCCTCTATATCTGTCAGCTATTCATCCTGTATTACATTTACATATTGAAAAAATACCATACAAATAATGCACATGTGATTTGGTGGGATTCTGTTGTATTAGACCATGATTTATCCCTTAAGGAGGAGCCTATTACTATCCTAGACAGGCAGACTAGGAATCTGAGATCTAAACATATTGATACAGTGAATATCCAATAGAGACATCAATCCAATGAGAAGGTTACTTCGGAGGTTGAGTTCAATATGAGGCGTAGATACCTCTAACTCTTTTCGCTTTAGGTATTTTATTTTCTTTAAGTTCGAAGACGAACTAGTGTTTTGGTGGTGGATAATATAACAACCATGGTAGTGTTTTTCCCCTTTTTATATGTTTTAACATTTTTGCCTTCCCCATAGATTTTACATATTATTTGTGAGTTGAGGGAATGTTTGGACCAGTCCTCGATGCATTCAGAGTGATTTGGGTGAGTCTGAGGCTATTAAAGGCTTTAAAAGCCATTGATTTGACTTCGGTCAACATTTTGAGTTTAGAGCACCAAATGGTGATTAAGTAAGTTCTATTAGACTCAAAATGTCAATTTTGGATTAAGAGTATAGATCTTTTAGGTCTCGAGACTTTATTTTATATTTTGATCTGTCGTTCAAAAACTAATGAATAAGCTTAAAGAGTCTTGGAGGCTAATTTGTTGAAAAACGACCTATTTTAAAAAATCAATATTTCCATTAAATCTAGAACGTCGAAAATATCCTTATAGTATATACGATTTGTTTCTATGGGATTTCAAACGAATCTCGAGGGTCCATTCAAATAATTTGAAACATCCAAAAAATCAGCCAAGTTACAAATATCTGGCACATCAGGCTTCCTTATTTGCAACCTTGGTCCCTTGGGAACGAATATGGAGAAGGATGATGTTGATCGCGAGGTGATAGGAAAATTTCAAAGGGTAATTAGGGACTGAGTCGGGTTCTTCTTAATCACGAACTTGATTTGATACGCCCAAATTATAACTCTCATTAGAAAGCGTAAGTGATCATCATCAAATATATAACCCAACTAGGTTGGGGTCGAATCCACAAGGAATACTGTGTAAATTAAGCGTTACGATTATTAATGGATGGTTGACCGAAGGTTCCAGAATAAAAGGGGGTTTGTTTGTTAATAACGAAGTATGCTTGTAGTAAATCGTGTCCCAACTAATGAGTGTCCTTGTATGTTTTAATTCAATGAGAATAAATAAACTAGGATTATGTTCACCAAGATGTTATAGCAGTCAAGGTTGTGAGTTATCCCAAATTCATACGTAACAAATTCCAATTGCAAGAATTATTGAACTCTAAAGTTCATCTATTCGTTTCTCAACCTTAATAGATAATTACCCCTTAATTATCTCAAACTTAAAGAATATATTGATATGTCAATTGATTTCTCAAGTGGGTTAATCCTGTTAAGGCATGAACCCTTAACCCAAAGGTTAAAGCCTTTGGAATCCCTGTAAATCTCCTTTTTTCCCAACACACACATTTCTACTCAAACAAGTGGTGTTCTTAGGCTCACTCTTCCAGTTTGCAACCAAGAAAGGTCATAATAATGAAGAGGAGTTTATGCAATTGTAATTAGTTATAGAACTCAGGCAATCTCACAACTCTAAACAACCAATCACATCAAGGCTCCCATAACCGTAGTATGGGAGCTTTAGCCACACATCATAGAAAGAGAAGAATATTCTATTGTATTTCTCATAAATAATTTAGAAAATTACTTACAAAAATATCCAAAGAATTGTTCTTGATCTCCAAAGAAGAATTGTGAATAAAATGTTCAAATCCATAATTTCAGCTATTTCTCAGAGAATAGTAGGTTACAAATTGCTCGAAAGTTGAAAAACAAATAAAAGATGAATGAAAGATACCTAATCTAAACCTAGACTAGGTATTTATATGTTTTCAGGTACTGGGTAATCAAAATTTGAACATCAGTATTACTGCGTCATAGTTGAAGGCCAAGTTGACAGCCCATCAGTGGACAGACGGTCCGTCACTTGGACCGTCGTTGAGGGTCCCAAAATGCTTCATTTTGTTTAAGGAGTGACAGTCATGTTGACGGGCTGTCACTGGTCTGACGGTCCGTCACTTGGACCGTCACTTGATCATTTGAGGGAACACTTTCTGTTTTATGCTGATAGCCAGGTTGATGGCCCATCAGAGGTCTGACGGACCATCACTTGGGTAATCCATTTTGCCCATTCTACTTAGTGTTGACGGACACTCTAACGGCCGTCATAATGTTGATGGCCCATCAATTTGGCTGTCATTTCCCTTTTTGTTCCTGTTTTTTCCATTTTTCCAAGTTATTTCTTTAGCTAAGTTCTTAACCTAAAAACATTAAAATCCAGCATTAAATATACCATCGGTTGCTTAAAAATGAACAATTGCCCCTCAGAAAAGATGTAAAATGTGTCGTTCAAAGCCGGAACATCAACACCCTCAACTTAAGATAATTGCTTGTCCTCAAGAAACCCAACAACATATTATATGCATGAATAAGACAATGATGGGCATTTAATCGTTCAGCTATGCATGATTCAACCTCACAACGATCACCTAACTCATGTAGCTTAATATATCAAGATCCACAATTGGCTCTATTTTCAATCCAGCACATACATGATCACAGATGCAATATCCCACAGAGATCCATACAAACAAGTACAACTCATATTGTCCTCATAGTCAAAGAAGTCCACAACACGTTATCAATTTAACTTGTGGACAAACAATTAAGACTCTCACTCTCACAAATTAAGTTGCAAACACAGCATGTAAACCCATAAGCTTGTCCTTCTCATCTAATGCTCCTCTACAGTTGATTTGCAAGGATCAAATAGGAATTTCTATGGCTTGTAATGAGATTTCAATGCTAGGTGAGAACTAGTTTTGGGAAATTGACTTCAAGTTTAGATTTCACTTTCTTCACTTATGCTATCAACTCACCATGACTACCACTTTTCTGCTTTACTTACAATTCATACTATTTATCCATAATTTCACAATAACCCTAGTTTTTTTCGTCTACATCAGTCACCCTCAACTTATGTTGATGATTTCAGTTGAGGTGCACATTATCTAACTAGATTAGGGCTGGATGAGACATTTTATTTCATCTTCAAGCCACCTACATCAGTGACTAGCTTCCTAGTAATCTCCACCCTCAACTTAGGCATTTTGCCTTGGTTAAGGTGCATAATATCCAACACTGGACTAGAGCCAAAACTAGGTGCTAACATCCTACTGAGAGTGAATTATAATTATTGTTGTGGATGAATAAACAATAACAAGGTCTGCATAAACGACAACAAAAGCTCAAAGAGAGTGCAAAGGAAAAAAATTATATATTTTTGGTAGGGTTTTAATGGCTAAGTGGACTAAAACTGAAGGAGGCTTGCAATCCTATCCTATTAAATAAACCACAAGATAACACAAATAAATCGGGCAAGTTCTAGTTGTCCATACTATGTAAGAACTATATGAAAATACTAACACGCACAGGCAATGAGCTCATACATATCCTACAAACTCTTGGGTTCATATCATATGATCATGCTTACTTTATCTTTGCATCTTAATGCCAATCACAAATTCAAAATGGTTTCTCAACATATATCAAGTGACAAGAAAGCATACTCATATACAAGCTATTCACAGTATTTTGGCACATCATTAGTCATCCAAACGTACAAAATGTGCTAAAAGAGAAGAATATGAAACATTTATAATTACTGAATGATATTTATATCAAAATGCACAAGAGAAATAAATAACAACTTAAACATGCCAGTTCTACTAGATAACACATGAGGGAAAGACACAAGCAAAAATAAACCCCATGGTGACCAACAGCACAACAAACACCCACCCCTACTAAACAAAAATTCTTTGTCCTCAAATGCATAGCAATAAGGTACAAGGGAGTGAAATACTTACAAAGGCTCTTAGTCTTGTGAGTCATTTGAATTTGTTGAGGCTTCTTTAGCCTCAGGTGCAATATCAGTGACCTCAATGGTGGTAGAGGTGCTCAAAACAGCTCCCTCCTGAATTAGAGGTATCTCAAATGGGACCGGATCAGGTATGGGGCCCCTCAGTGGGGCTGAATTAGTTAAGACTCCCGCTGATTTATCTGCTAGTTTTTTCTTCCTCCTTTCTTCATCTCTTTTCAATCTCTTCACAGATTTAGTCATGTCTCTCGCTTTTCTTTCTTTAGGTGTCATATCTTCACTCCTCCTTTTAGAAGTATTCTTGTTGGCACTTTCATCAACCTACTTACCTTTATATTTCAGTGGCCTACCCATAAGATCAACAAGAACCTCATTTTTATCACTAATTATCAATGTAGGTTCAAAAACTAGTTTGGCTGGTTGCCTTTTCAGCTTAGCAACGCTAGCTTGTGCTTGCCGAAACTCTACCACAAACCTTGCAAAATTTGGAATTATTAACTCATCCAATCGCTTGTTCACATGATCCTCTATTTCATCCATTTTAGCATGTATATTCTTATAAGGTTAGAGGGCTTTCTCAACAATGCGGTCAACAAATGGCTTGAATTGCTTTGCCCATGCATTCAGTTGCTTCTCAAACTTTTTCTATGCTCTCACAGATTTGGAAGCGTTCTTTTGTGTAAGTTGGTATTCAGAATACTGAGGTGGGACAGTCGTAGTGTCTGTAGTTTCTCCCACCAGAGGCATAGAAGTTGACCCTGTAAGTATCGGGAGGCACATTATCTGGTGGCACATAAGTTCTAATCGGTAATGGTATACCTGTGGGGATTTCAGATGTCCTTGGGGATGGAGTTGACTATGACTAATAAGAAGGTGGCCTATTAGCTTGTATCTCATATTTTGAATCATTCGTTCTCTCAATATCTTGCATGTGACTTGATCGAACCTCATTGTTAACCCCTCTGATTAAAGGCATATTTACTTGTCTGTATAATTCCATGATCAAACATGAGAATGGTAAAGTGCTCACCACTTTGTGTGCACAGACAAACAACTCATCAATAATAATACGACCAAAATCAATCTTCAGCCCGTCAACCAGACTAGCAACCAACACTGCCTTATGACTGTCCAAGTTTGCATCTCCCCCTATCGACATCAATCACAGTCTGAAAATAGCCCACCAAAACTTTGCCTAAAAGTTGAGGGATGATTTAGTAATCTGCTCTTTGGTATTGTGTGCCCATGATGAGTTACCATCGTCAGTGAGAAGCCTAGATAACTAAGGCCTTTGGTTGGAGGCCGATGTCAAACGATTCTCAAGTTTTGGTAGGGCCGTCAGTGCCTTATAATTAAGCTCAAATATCATTCTATTCAGCGTGAGGGTAGAGATATCAATGGTGACCCCTCTCACCAGAACTGATTCCCTATTTGGCAAGTCTAAAATTTTTATACCCTTGGGACATTCCTTTTCTACCAGTGCCAAATATTTGGAGAAAAAATCCCGTACAATATTGGGATAGTATGTCCCTGGAGGTTTCCTCATCCACCCCAACTTGTACTCATTAAATCTTTGCTCAAGCTCTGGGTACTTATTCAGATCAAAAGTGGCAATTTGGTGCTCCTCTAATATGGGCCTCTTTATTTGCCTATTTTTTATTGGTTCAAGCCCATCAAGGTAGTGATATCGTGCTCTTTCAATCTTCCATCGAATTTCTTCCCACATTTAAGGGTCTTTTCTTTTAATTAGATTAGCGTCTTCAGCTTCCGACTCCTCAACTTGGTTGGGGTTTGATGTGTTAACCCCTTTCTCATTGGGGATGGAAGTAGTACTGTTGCTGCTATCACTCTCACTCTCCTTCTCAGACTGGAAGACTACTTGAGTCGATCGCTGATTAGTGTTGATGGTAAGTTCTTCTTTCATGTATGCCGGTTTACCTATACCCCTTGCTTGTTGAGATCTGCCATCACCTCTGTATGGTGGTAGTTTCGTTCCCATTTTGCCTGAACAAAGAATAAACCATCAATGTTGTATTAGAATCAGAAAGAAATCAGGTTTATAGTTGTATTGATGGATAGTTTGATGGTCCGTCAAGAAGTTTGTCCTGGCTTAACCAGTGAGACAGTTGATCAGAAGCCCGTTGACGGATAGTCTAACAGTTCGTTAGGAGACTGATGGTCCGTTAGTGTGGCCGTCAATTGGGATTTTTTATTTCCTCTTTCTCTTTGGAAATTTTGCGAACATCTGGTATGCATTTTATCATTACACACAACAATCACCATATTAATTCAACCTTTAAATACTACTTTTACCATTTTTGGGCATGGGTTACTCAGACTTCACCTAACACAGTATTTACCAGAGTTCAATTAAATCAGAGGCACAACATCAACAACAAGAAAACAAGAAGTTCCTTTAAACATTATTACACTTACATTATTCATGTTCTTCATTCCGAAAAGAAAAGCAGAGCTTTGATCATACCTTGTCCTTGAAATACTTTTCAATGCTCTGGCTTGCAAAACTTAGAACAGACTAGACTATTCAGTTTCTCAATGAGTGGCTTAACTTTGATTCTGATGAGAATAACAGAAGAGGGTACTGGTTTAAATAGGAGAGGGGAGGAGATGAAGAGTCTTAAGATGAAATTATTTGACTTCCACAATAAATGTACATGAATTTAAATAGTTTTGGGAGATAAAGAGGTGGGAAAGTGTGTGTAAATGACTCCCATTATCAATTAAATATTATTTGGATCATATTAAAATAACTAAATATCCCTTTGGTGACCCAACCCGCTCATTTAAAAACTAGGGTTTGTATGACGGAAAACCTGACGGTCCATCGATCCACCATCAAGCCTTATCAGAACTTCATTTATTTTCTTACTGCGAGGTGAATGTGACGGTCCGTCAGATGGTTGATGATTTGTGATGGTGTCCATCATATGTTATCCAGAACCTTGATTTTTTAGCTCCATGTTGACGGTGACTTTGACGGTCTATCAAGCATGTGATGATCCGTCAAGCCTTATCGAGAATGTCTCCTTTTTTACCATGGCTTCAATAGTTTCAACGATGGTTTGTCATGATATTGATGGTCCATCAACATTCCCGTCAACCTCTCTCAACTTGATCAGATTCTGTTTTCCTGTATTTTTATTTCTTCACACTTTAACGAACACATTAAATTTTACCAAAAGAAACAAATAACTCTAACCACACTAGTGCATGATTTACTATCGCGACACAACTCAGTTATCTCGATTACTCAGATTTCATCGAGATAAACTGTACTTAAGTATTTAACTGAGTCCATTAGATCGATATATAGCCTGACTCATTGCCCGTTGAATTTGAAGACACTTCCATATTTATTTTCAAGTTCAACTACTCCAGATGATTATACCTGTGTAACTTTAAACGGGCCAGACCACTTAGACCTAAGTTTACCTGGGAAGAGCTTCAGTCAAGAGTTGAAGAGTAATACCCAATCACCTTTCTGAAAAACTCATTTTTCAATCCTCCAATCGTGGTAATTATTCATTCTTTTATTGTATAGGTCTGCTCTTTCATAAGCCCCAAGACAGAATTCATCCATCTTATTCAGCTGTACCAGTCTTAGTTTTGCTGCCTTCTTCTAATTCATATTTAACCTTTTAAGTGCCCATAAAACCTTGTGGTCCAGCTCAATCTGCAAATTACATGCTTTTCCACATACCAGCTGATACGACGACATCTCAATGGGTGTCTTGAAAGTTGTTTGATACAACCACAAGGCATCATCGAGCTTTCGACACCAATCTTGTCTACTTGCGTTCATTGTTTTAGCTAGATAGCCTTTATCTCCCAGTTTGAAATCTCTACTTGCCCACTGGTCTGTGGCTGGTAAGGGGTTACTAATTTATGCTATCTCACCCCATATTTTGCCAATGCAGCCCCAAATACTTTGTTGTAGAAATGGAATCCTCTATCGATTATAATAGTACATGGTACTCCTAAGCGAGAGAAGATGTTCTTCTTGGGAAAGGTAACCACTCTCTTGCCTTCATTTTCATCCAAGACGACGACTTCCTCCCATTTGGACACATAGTCCATAACAAATAGGATATACTTTAGCCCATAGAAGCTTACAAAGGGTCTCATGAAATCAATACCCCAGACGTCAAAAAATTCAACCTCTATTATTTTCGTCATAGGCGTCTCATGATGTTTTGAGATTGACCCTTGTCTCTGGCACTGGTCGCAGCTTCTTACAAAATCATATGCGTCCTTGAACAAGTTTGGCCAATAATAGCCACTCTATAACACTTTTCTTGCAGTACGATCACCTGCATGGTGTCCCCTAACTAGGGAAGCATGGCAGGCTTCTAGAATATTCAACATGTCAACTTCTGGGATGCATCTTCTGATGATATTATCAGCACAATGCATGAATAGATATGGCTCATCCCAGAAGTTCCTTTTGGCATCATGGAGGAATTTTCTTTTATGATTAAGGTAAAGGTTTTCAGGAATAAGATCGCTTACCACATAGTTGGCAAAGTCCGCGTACCAAGGCACCCTTTCAAGCACAACAACAAGGATTTGTTCATCAGGGAGTACATCATCAATTTCACATTTATCTGTGACTACCTAATTTCCCTCCAGCTACATCATCAATTTCACATTTATCTGTGACTACCTAATTTCCCTCCAGCCTGGGTAGGTGGTCTGCGACCTGATTTTCACATCCTTTTATATCTTTGACCTTAAAGTCAAACTCTTGCAGAAGCAGTACCCATCTGATTAGCCTTGGATTAGCATTTTTTTTCTCCATCAAATATCTCAAAGCAGCGTGGTCTGTATGAACCACCACCTTGGTTCCCAGCATGTAGGCACGGAACTTATCAAATGTATAGACAACCGTGAGAAGTTCCTACTCAGTAACAGTGTAATTCTTCTGTGCCTCATTGAATTCCTTGATTGCATAGTAAATGGGGTGAAATAATTTTCTTTCTTCTGGCCAAGCACATCCCCAAGTGCCACTCCACTTGTATCACACATGATTTCTAATGACCTAGACCAGTTTGGAGCAACAATAACTAGGGCAACTACCAGATTCTCTTTAAGGAATTCAAATGCCTTCCTACACTCATCATCAAATACAAACTTATCCTCCTTCTCCAATAGCTATCACAGTGGATTTGCAATTTTAGAAAAGTCTTTAATAAACTGACTGTTGAATCCAGCATTTCCCAAGAAACTACAAACTCCCTTCACTGAGATAAGAGGGGGTAATATCTCTATCATCTCTACCTTTGCCCTGTCAACCTCAATCCCTTTGGATGAAATTCGATGTTCAAGCATAATATCCTTCTTCACCATGAAGTGGCATTTCTCCCAATTCAGCACAAGATTGAATTCCTCATATCTCTGTAGCACTTTACTCAAATTCACCAGACACAACTCAAGATAATCACCCAATATAGAAACATCATCCATGAACACCTCTAAGGTGTCCTCCACTATGTCGGAGAAGATAAACATCATGCACAATTGGAATATAGCGGGTGCATTACATAAACCAAACAACATTGCTTAAATGCAAACGTTCCATACAGGTATGTAAAATTTTTTTCTCCTTATCTTTTGAGGCAATCAAAATCTTATTGTATCTTGAATACCCATCAAAGAAGAAATACCAACTTCTTCCTGCCAAATGATCAAGCATCTGATCCATGAAGGGCATTGGGAAGTGATCCTTCAGTGTCCATAAGTTCAACTTCCGATAGTCCATACACACTCGCCACCTAGTTACTGGTCTAACCGAAATCAACTCGTTCTTTTTATTGGAAACTATAGTTATGCCCCCTTTCTTGGGCACACATTGCAAGGGACTTACCCATTTGCTATCGGAGATGGGGTACGCTACCCCTGCGTTAAACCATTTAATAATCTATTTTTAACCACTTCTTGCATCGGTGGGTTTAATCTGCATTGATGCTTAATAGTTGGTGTAGACTCTTCCTCTAGCTGACTTTTGTGGGTGCAGATACCCGGCAAAATACTAATAATATCACTAATAGTCCACTCTATAGCCCTTTTATATCTCCTAAGCATAGAGATAAAGGCGTCCACCTACTGCTCGCCCAGGTTTGCTTCAATGATCACAGGTAAGGTGTTTCCACTGCCTATAAACATATACTGTAGATATCCCAGCAGCTCCCTCAACTCCAACACCAGTGGCTCTTTAATAGTGGCTTAGACGGTGGTGTTGGAAAATTTTTGAGGTCCAAATCCAGTTTCTTTGGAGCATATGAATATGATCCCATTCCCGTCAAGGCACATACCATCTCCTCATATTCATCAATACCCTCATATCCTATCTGAATAGAAAGAAAATATGGCGACTTGGTCAAATGATCCATAATAACCCAAATACCATCATGACCACTAGAAGTACGAGGCAAACCACTAATGAAGTCAATGGTAACCTTTTCCTATTTGTACTTGGGAATAGGTAATCTTTGAATCAAACCACCTTGATGATGATGTTTGGCCTTAACCTACTGACAACATAGGCAATGAGCTATGAAGTCTGCTACATCTCTCTTCATACCTTCCCACCAAACAAGTTGCCTTAAATCTCTATACATCTTGGCCGTACTGGGATAAATAGAATATCTAGAGCTGTGAGCCTCATGCAGAATCGACTGAATTAAGTAATCAAGTCGGGGAACCTAAATACGACCCTAAAATCTCAAGATGACCTCAAACTTTATAGTGTTTCTCCCTCACTCACCACTCACCACCCGATAACATAGAAGACAAAACTTACTATCCTCAAACTGACGATCACAAATCTACTCAAATAGGGAGGACCTCGCCTCCACACAAGCCAAAATCCTCGTAGGATCCAAAATATCAAGGAGAACCATCAAATTGTCAAAGAATTGGATATCCCATGCCAAGGGCCTCTGAGAAACTGCATGCCAAACTACCCATACTCACTGCCTTGCGACTCAAGGCATCAACCATCATATTCACCTTACCCAGATAATATAAGATGGAAATATCATAGTCCTTTAGCAAATCCATCCATTTGTGCTGGTGAGCATTAAGCTCTCGCTAGGTCATAAAATGCTGAAAACTATGATGATCGATACAAATCTCACAATGCACACCATACAAGTAATGCCTCTAAATCTTGAGCACGAAAACTACTGTCGCTAACTCCAAATCATGAGTATGGTAGTTACGCTCATGCTCCTTAAGATTTCTAGAAGCATAGGCAATGACATAACCCTACTGCATAAAAAAAAATCCAAGACCAACACCAAATGCATCACAAAATACTGTGAATCCCTCCCCCCAACTTGAAGAGCTAACATCGAGGCTGAAGTGAGACAATCCTTGAGCTTTCCAAAGCTCAACTCACACTCCTTGGACCATTGGGAAGGAACTTTCTTACGAGTCAACCTAGTCATAGAGGCTGATATGGTAGCACTGATCTCAACAAAGCGCTTATAATAACCAACCAAACAAATAAAACTATGAACCTCAGTCGGAGATGTAGGCCTAGCCCAATCACGAATTGCTGAAATCTTAGCCGAGTCTACCATAATACCCGCCTTGGACACCACGTGTCCAAGAAACGACACTGACTCATGCCAAAACGCACACTTGGAGAACTTGGAAAAAAGCACATGCTATCGCAAAACCTAGAGCACAATCCTCAAGTGTTGCAAATGCTCCTCACTATTCCTCGAATACACAAGAATATCATCAATGAACACAATAAAAAAGAAGTCTAGTAGGGTCTGAACACACGGTTCATCAAGTTCATAAATGCGGCTGGGGAATTAGTCAACCCAAAAGACATCACCAAGAACTTATAGTGACCATAGCGGTCCTAAAGGCTGTCTTCGTAATATCCTCAGCCCAAATCCTAACTGATGATAATCGAACCTAAAATCTATCTTAAAAAATATAGCTGCACCCTTAAGCTGGTAGAATAAATAATTAATACGAGGCATAGGATAATGGTTCTTCACCGTCACCTTGTTAAGCTACCTATAATTAATACACATTCGCATCGGCCCATCTTTCTTCTTTACAAACAAAATAGAGGCTCCCTAAGGGGACATACTTGGTCCAATGAAACCTTACCAAGAAGATCCTGGAGCTAGGAGTTTAGCTCTTTAATCTTAGCAGGAGCGATACGATTAGGCTCCAAAAAAATTGGTTGGGTACCAGGATCAAGGACAATAGCAAACTCAATCTCACGGTCAGGGGAAATACCATGTAGATCGGTCAGAAACACATCAGGAAACTCACACATAATAGGAACAGAGTCAATCGTCAGACTATATACACGGGTATCACATACATAGGCGAGATAAGACTCGCAACCCCTCGATATAAGTTATCTGGCACAAACATAAGAAATAATTCTCGTTGGCTCATGGCTAATCGCTTCCTGCCATACGACTGGGGTATGCGGGGCATGGCTAAGGTAACAGTACTGGAAATTCATGACCGCATGATAGTAGTATAACCAGTTCATGCCCAGAATAAGATTGAAATCCAACATATCCAGAATAATAAGATCAACATAAGTACTAACATTACTAACTATCATAACACATGATCTTAACACTTGATCCACTACTAATGAATCACCTATGAGAGTAGATACGTGCAAAGACAAAGTTGACAAATCACTAGTCAAGTCCAACTGTGGTTCATAATAAGAATATATATAAGAATAAGTGGATCCAAAATAAAATAAAGCAAGAACCCACTTGCGGCATACCAGAATCACACCTGTAACTACAATATCATAAGTCTTATCCTCAGGTTTAGTAGGTACAACATAAAATTGGCCACGCCTATCACCTGGCAGGCACCTAATCGACCTCCTATCCTGCTTGCCTGAGTACCACCTAAAGAACCCTAGTAACCACCCCTATGACCTCACAAACCACCTCTACCTAAAGGATTAATTACCCTAATGAGAGTAGCTCCCTGGGCTAAAACAACCATTACCCCATGACTAGAGCAATCTTTAGAGAGATGATTAAGAAGTCTACAAGTAAAACAAGAATCACAAGCAGAAATAGAACTCACAGATCCGACTGATCCGACATAGTTTCCACACCTAACATGGCCTACAGATAAAAATCTCAAGGACTGATCACCACCCCTACTAGGACGACCACTAGTAATGAACTGACCTCCGTCAGTGGTCTGAAGAGATGCCTGAACTGGTCGATATTTCTGGCTTTAAGGCTGAAAGGATGGATGTAGAGAATGTCCAGTATAAGGAATACTACCCCTAAATCAGAAACTACTATGACTCCCATCAAATCTGTCCTAAAAATTGGGCCTCTTATCATGGCCCTTATGTTGAATATCCTCCATCACTCTAGCATGATCAGAAACCTCAATAAAAGTCCTACCCACAGCAACCAAACTCTGAGTAGCCATTCGAATAGGAAGTCTCAATCCTCTCAGAAGGCAGCAAACTCTCTCATACTTAGTATCCAAGATAGAAGTCGAATGTCTAGCCAATACATGGAAATGAGACTCATACTAGGCAACTATTATAGAACCCTGCTCCAATCTAAAGAACTGATCTCTAAGGCTATGCATCATATACTTCTCTAAGAATATCTGAGCCTAAAAGAGAGAGAAAGATCTAACTAGCCTAAAACTCACAAAACCTTTCCACCAGTGTTGAGCAGACAAATTCAACTGAAATATGGTGTAATCCACACCACGGGTCTCAATAAGGCCTAACCCACAAAGCCTATCCTTACAAGTGGTCAGATACTCAAAGGCATTCTCTCCATGAGCACCAGAAAAACTAGGTGGAGCCAACCTTAAGAATCTACCCAGCATCTTTTGCTCCTTAGCTGACATGACAGGCTGGCTCACAATTGGCTGAGCGACTGTCGGCTGAACAACTACCAAAATAGGTGAAACCTCAAGTCTAGAAGCTGCAACTGTAGGCTTCACTCCTTTCCCAGTAGTCTACAAACCATCAATAATACCAAATAAATAAACTAAAACATCTTTAAGCAAAGAAGAGGGGATGAATACTGGTGGAGCCTGGACTGGTCCCTGGCCCACCGCTGGCTGAGGTGGAGGGGTGTCTGGCTCGAGTGAAGAAATAGGGTTTTGGAGAGGTCCACCCCGATCCCAAACTGGGGACATATATCGATCTAGGGACCCTCCTCACGTATAACTGTAGCATGAGTCTTGGGCATCTACAAAAGATTAAAGTTAAGAGAATATCCAACAAACCAACTCAAACTCTTAGCACTATATGAGTGAAAGAAGTGAAGGACTCCTAAGGATGTCCTATAACCTCACAAAGATAGGAAACAAACATCAATGTTTTGATCCATGGGACTCTATTAGATAATTGATCTTATACCAATAATATTGGTGAAACCTAGGCTTTGATACTAATTTATCATGACCCAATTTTTGAGTCATGATGGCACCTACCATAACCCACCAGTAGGTAAGCCAACATCGTAACTCAGAGCTAATGCAATGGGTTACCTTGGTAGGAACGTCCAACATGGACCCTACATAGGAAAATGATATAACAATGACATTCCACAAAGAAACAACTGACATTCGAATATCAATCCCATGACCTGATAGTATTAGTGTAAGAGCATCTCTACATTCGACAATTGAAATTACAACTCAATGTCTAATAGTCTTACACATTTTTCTCGAATACAAAAGGTAGAATAAGGATAGAAGGGAAAAAGGGAAACTCAAACTCCAAGAGCTCACCCTGTCTCTTTATGATCTACACTACACGATCTTGACTCAACTGTGGAAACTAGAACTCGTGTTTGCACCAAAAAGGTATAGAAGTATAGTACGAGTACCAAAGCATGGGTACTCAGTAGGCATCATTGATCAACTAAGCTAAATTATGACATAAGGCTGATATAGAGTAAGACAATAACTTAATGTCAAGGTACAGAATCGAACCTAAATCTTCTTTGGTATCACTGTTTAAATAACTAATCAACTAGAATAATAGTACGACATTCCATATCCACATATACCATAAATTTCATACAACATGAGTAATTATTTTGGAAGCGTAAAGCCATATATATACAATAACAAACATGTAATTACCATAATCAACACAACTACCATCATTAGAGTATAAAACAAAAGAACTTACCACGACGTCCCATATCGCCGTAAAGTACTCTCAAGGAAAACAAACAAAGAACTCGTCACGGCGTCCCATATCATCAAAGATTACACCAAAAGATCAATTCATCAACATATCAAGGCACAACTTCATAATCAACTCACCAAATACATGGGTTGTACATTCTCACCATGTCCCCTTACCGAGGTCTACAATCACCATCAATAATGTAATTTGACACAACGAAGCCGATATCACCATAACATAGTTATAGTTATTAATCTCTAACTCATTATTTAATCCATGCCTAGTCTATATTAGTTATCCTCCATTTCTATGAGTCACTAGTTTGCAAGTCTTATAGTTTACTAGTCATCAAATAAGGAAAAGCTACAAGTT